>NC_135478.1:174175363-174475363 GCF_052094955.1 Ictidomys tridecemlineatus
CATTTAACAAGCACCAATGAAAGTGGCAATGGGAATCTGAAACCCGAGACTTCCACAACTTTCCTGAGCTATAAATCTAAAAATCTACAGCAGCAGAACAAGTTTCACTTGTTATGACTGCCTTTAAAGTCTATCTCCGCCAATCTTTCCAGCAGCACAAGGAGGGGTCTTTTAATACTTTAGAGCAGTGTCTGAGTTCTGACGTTTAAACTACAAAGCCGGAGCAAACGTACAGGAGGAAAAAAGTGTTAAGGCTTTGTACAATCCCAGACACGTGGGGTGTTTGCAGCTGGTAGTCTCTTTGCCGAAAGCAAGGAGATGCTTATGGGTATCTTTCTGGGGTACTGGAGAGTTCGGTCCCGAAGTGTTCAGACGGATCCATGAGTCAGCAGCCCCAAGAAAAGGAAACAACCTTAGGGGCAGAAAGATGCCCCCAAGCCGCTCAGTCTTCCAATCTAGAGCAGGATTACTTTAAAGCAGGGAGCAAAAGGGCACTTGTGACTGCTCCACAGAACCCGGAGCTAAATGCTGGGGTCAAGGGTAGAGAAATTACAAGATTGCGAGAGAGAAAACTGAGGTAGGGGCGGCTGAAGCCGGACGGACCCGGAGTTGGTGGGCACGTACCAGAGGTCAGAGGGTGGGTGATGGCGGTGCCCTGGCCGTCCGCGGCGCTCGGCAGGAGCAGCATGATGGCGCTAGGGCTAGCCCCGCGGGCGCAGCGGCTCACGTCCCCGGCGGAAGGCCCTCTGCGTTCCCTCCAGCTCTACCTCCCCGTCCGAGCCTCGCGCCTTGGCTCTACGACTCCCAGGAACCGGCGCGTGGACACGAGCAGCAAGCACTTCCGGGATGGGTCTTTCGTGGTGTGGACGCCAATCCCACCCCCACTCATCCGCGCCAACGTGTGCGGCAACCTAGTTCCTCTACCCACTCAGATCCGGCTGGAGACCAAGGCGCACGAAAGGACGGTTCCTAGACTTATTAGTACCCATGTAGAAAGGATTATTTTTACAAGCCGTAGAAAATAACTTTTAAAAGTTATTTGCATATGTTCTCTCTCTCTCTCTCTCTCTCTCTCACACACACACACACACACACACACAACACACAGTAAAAACAGCTACTTCTAGATTGTAATTTTCAAGATCCTTCTTTATGTATTAGCCTGAACCTAACCACTGATTTATTTTTATTTTTTACCAGTAGCTCTACTTGTACAAATACATACACTTATGTACGTATACCTGTGATGCAATTTGTCATGCTATTATTCGTTTACCAGCATTATCTCTTTTAATAATCATTTGGAGAAAAAAAAAAACACCCTCTAGCGTTAGATTCTATTTCAAGGCCAGCATTATTTTTATCCTGTCCTAACAGAATGAATTTTTATTTCAAGATATTTCCAATGACAAGGTTCTGGGTTTTGTTTGTTTGTTTGAAGTATATTAAAAGTCAATTGTATTTCTACTATAAGCGTCCTTCTATGACTGAGGTTAAAAAAAAAAAATTCAAAACGTGCAACCCCCCCCCCAAACTTTTCCAAAGCTATCACACCATTCTACAGTCCTATCGGATATAAGTAATTTCACTCCCCATCCCCCCCATCGTTGCCAAACTTACTTAAAAAAATTTTTATAGTAACCATTTTAATGGGTTTGAGGTGGTTTTGATTTGCCTGTCCTAAGCAGCTATGTTGAGCACCTTTTCATGTAGTCTGTCCTTTATATACCTTCTTAAGAGAAATGTAGACTCAAGTTCTTTGCCTCCCTGCCTGCCTTTTTCTTTGCCCATCTTAAAAATAAAATTGTTCTGATTGAGCTGGAGGAATTCTTTGTAGTTTGGATATTAATACCCTATGAGAAAAATATTCTTTGTTCTCGTTTATAGATCTATCCATCACTTGTTCCAGGCATTTTGCAAACACTGTTTGATCTGGCGTCTTCCTAATCCTGTGAGGTAAGGAGGAAATTAAAATTCAGAGATTAAACACATTACACAAACTGGCCACACTAACTCGGGATTTAAACTCATCGACTGAGCCAGGGTTGGTCCTGGAATTTACTGCTACGGGATCTTACGAGACTAGAGACAGCGAGGGGACAGAATAGACCATCGTTTCCTTCTAACAAGCACGCTTTCCTCCAGCCACGACCGGGGCTAGAACGTGTTTCCTTACAAGGTTCTCGTCATCAGGTGCAGAGCAAACCGGCACCAGGAGCCGGTTCTACTTCCGGTGGGGAAGGGAAAGGGAAAGCACCACCGGAAGCGAGGAAGATGCTGTGTAATCACTGAGAAAGTAAGGGAGGCACTCGTATCCTAAAAATGCCGGATTACCTCGGTGCCGATCAGCGGAAAACCAAAGAGGATGAGAAGGACGACAAGCCCATCCGAGGTCAGTTGAGACAGGCATGAGCTCGGAGCTGGGTGGGACCAGCGTTGGCACTGGAGAGGAGCTAGATTCTCGTCCTGGCTCGGTGTTCTGTTCCTTTCTGACCCAGTAATTTAGACCGGGGCGGCAATCCCGGGCCTGCCTTCTCTCTCGTCCTCCTCCCGCTTCAAGTTGTGAATTCATCTGTTGCTGGTCAAATTTTTAATTAATTTCCATCTCACGGGAATTGAAGATGTTACGCACTCTGCAGGGCCTTACAGGCCTGCAGAAATTCCCTCGCCTGGCGGTGTTTGGTTACCTCATCCTCTTATCGAACCTCCGCCAACGGCCCCCAAAGTGTGACAATTTGGTACTATAACTGTGTAGCCAGAATCCTGAGACAACATTGTCTTTAAAATAACAACAACTTATTTGACTAGATAATGCATTCACAAGTTTCAAAATTCGAGAGTTAGGAAAGAGGCATTTTGAAGTCTCCCATCCTTGGCCCCAGCCACCAGCTTCTCCATGGAAGCAGCTAATGTTGACATTTTACGTAGCCTTGTAGACGTGTTCTATACAAACAATTCTACTTTTTTATTTTCTATTTTATTTTTACATAAATAAATCATGATCTGCAGACTTCAACATCTTTCTTTTTTAAAATATATTTTTAGAAATAATTTCATTGTAATGCTGTTTGTCTTTCTGCATCTATACAGTATTCCATCGTATGGGTGTATGATAATATATTTAATAAGGCATTGATGACATTTAGATTTCCCTGGTCACCATTATAAAGCACCTTGTTCATATAACTTCCATGTGAAGTTGTAATGTAAATTCTAGAAGTGGTGTTGCCATTTGTTTCTTTTGAGCTATTGAAAAATGTCGTTATGGTGTTTTGAAATGTTTTTCTCTTACTCTTCCCTTTTGTAACTTCAACTTTTACTAGAACCCCTTTTTCACCATTTACACCCTCCTCCCAAAGAAAAAGCATTTTCTGTCCTCATTCTACTCTAGTCTCCTTGAAAGTCTTGTAAGACTGAACATTTCAGAGGTACTAAGTACCTGTGAGAAAACCTAATCACAGAAATTCGCTATTTGATATGCATAGTGATCTATGTGATTCTCTATGTTGTTTTGTAAAATTAACAAATTTGGACATAGTTACAACTAATATGTATATTGAAATTCAGGTGTTTCTTAATCGGTATCTTATTTGATCTTTACAGAAACACTGAAGGTAAAATGGTGTTATCTCTGTTTTTCAGGTGATGAAACTAATACTAAGATTTTATTGTTTTTACAAGGTTATCTAACAAATACATGACATTTTTAGGCCTAGCCCCAGGTTGTTTTATTCTCAAACCCCTTGTTGTTCTGGCCTGCTATTCTGTGGCATCATTTTGAGTATTTTCAGTGGTTGTGTTGATGATCATTGATCACCTCAATTCTGGCAATTTCTGTTATCATTGCCCTTTAACCACCTAAGGAGTTGATACTGTTAGACTTTATTATTAACAGAAGCTACTTAATTTCTATTAAACTTCACATTTCTCTTTCCTTCACAACCTTTTGCTCTTCAGTCTTCATTATCACTGAACCTTAACCTGACCTCACTTTTGATCTGTTTCGATCTGGTATCTTATTCTTCCCTGCTCAGACTGTTCCTATTTTTTTGTGGTAACTTAGTATACGGAATTTTTGCTCATTGCATTTTTTTTTCTCTGTTTAATTCTGAAAGTCTCAGTGTTTCTTGTCTTTTCTCTGCTCATAGGCTGCCAACGTTGTTCAACAAGTCACAGAAATCTCATTGATGAATTTACTTCAAACTCAATCTTTCAGGTCTCAACTGAGAACTATTACTAATGCCCATTCACTTTGTGGTTGTTTCATATCTTTTACACATTTCTCAAGTCTTCAGTTAGTCCCGGTCTTCCTAGCTGATGATTTTTTTTCTCTCTGCTGAGAAGATTGAAAATGCACTGTTCACTTTTCTATTATCTTCCATGTTTTGTTTTGGTCCTGCCTCAAAATGTGATGTTATTTTCTGTCAAGTCTTAACCTTCCCATATCTGTTCCTGACCCTTTCCCTTCCTCCTCTAGAATTTTGTTTCATCAATTACCACCTCTTTTGTTTGTTTTCTTATGGGCTTTCCTTTTGTTCCTGTGAATATACTAATATCAATTTTATCTTAAAACCACACACAATTGGGAAGATTAGTGTTTTTGTTGTTGTTTTGTGTGTGTGTGTGTGTGTTTGCCCATGTATGGAGTGCTGGGGATTGAACACTATCATTGAACTGTAACCCCAGCCCTTCCTTGAAAAGATCTTTCTATTCTTCTATCTATCCTTTCAAGCTACAACCCATTTTCTTTTTTTATCTGAAAGTGGCTGAAAGGGTGGACATGAGAGTTATGAAGATTTGAATGTTGACTTTGCTTCTTACTTAGTGGACGAGTCACATTCAGTTTTTCTAATGTATAATGTGGAAACAATTGTATTCACTTTACAAGTTTATATAGGATTAAGTATTATATCTATGGCATTTATTTATCTGTAGTCAGTGAACTTTTCAATAAATGGCAGCTATTATTACTATTATGCTCACTAGTCCATTTCTTCACTACTGCTCCTTTTTTCTTTCTTTTTTTTTTTTTTTTTTTTTTTTTTTTTTTGGTGGTTCTGGGAATTGAAACCAGGGATGCTCAACCACTGAACTACATTCACAGCTCTTTTTTTTTTTTTTTTTAATTTTAGACAGGGTCTCACTGAGTTTTCAGGCTAGCCTTGAACTTGTGATCCTCCTACCTTAGCCTCCCAAGTTGCTGGGATTACATGCTTGTGTCACTGCACGTAGCTCTTATTAAGTTTTAAACCTCCTGAAGTTTGGTTGCTGTGTCTGTAAATCTAATTGATCATTGGTTTTTTAATCCAAGACCCTTTATTATTTTTTCAGTCCTAATCTTGATGTTTTTGACATTGTTACACTTGGGCCTCCTTTGGTTTCTCTTATTGAATCTTTCTGTTTATCCTCCCTGTCCTCACATGGTTTCTCTGCATTTTTGTTACTGGTGATTTCATTCTCATCTTGCACTGCTGCCTCTCAAATGTAATTCCCTAATCTTTTTTACTTCCTACACTGGTATCTGAATTATAGAGCCAGATTACTGTCTGCCTTCCAGGTTGCTGCTTTGGGATACACTGGTGTTAGGAGTTCCCAAGATTGTGTCCTCAGATTCAGTAAATGATCATTAGGTGGACTCATAGGACTTAGCATACTATTTTCCTTATTACTCTGATTTTTTATAGCAGAAGGATACAAAACAAAATCAGCAAAGACAAAAGGAAAATGAGACATGAGTGAAGTTCAAGGATAAATTTCAAAGGTTCGTTGTGCTTGTGGATTCACACAGGTGCTCCTAATTTTCACAGTAACAATTGTGACAGTGTATAAAATATTACCAACTAGGGAAATTTGTTAGATAGTCATTGCCCAGTTTTTTTATTGGGGACTGATCATGTAGACACCATCTGCCTACCACATACCAAATTTCACACTCTTCGAAGAAATGCAGTTGTGTTTGTACAAAGGGTTTAGAGAGTGAACTATTACTCATTGTCAGTTCTGGAAATGGTGGGAACACTCTCAAAAATTCATGTTTTCAGATACCATTCAAGGGTTAACCTTGTAAACAGAGCTTTCAGATGCCATGGTAACTCTTCTGAGAGGTAGAGTAATACAGCAAACTTAAGAAAATTGAAACTGAACTGGATTTTCCCCTCTGTTTTCATTGTTTTTTTTAATCCAAGACCCTTGACTATCCAGTCTTTCTTATGATTTCTCTTAAAAGTTACCACCTTCTCTGGGATATGCAGTGCAAAGCCTGGGCATCATTTTGATTCTTCTCTTCCTTAGCTCCTGGCATTTAGTTGCCATGTGCTGCATTTTTCTCCTCCAAGGACTTTTTATGTAGCTCTTTATTTCTCTTTTCATTGCCACCATCATATGTCAGGCTCTTGTGACCTCCAAATGGCCTCACATACTCCAATTTGTTCTCCATATGTTAGCTAATTCTTCCTAAGGTACAGTTCCTATATGTCAAGATGTGCCATGTCCTGTCTTAATTCACTCTAGCATTCTTGAACTACTTCATCAGGGCCCCAAACATCCAACTACTTAATTACTCACTAACCATACTATGTTTCAGTTAAATTGGTCTAGTTGGCAGTAACCTGCATGTTTTTCTTACTTTTACTCATGCTTATTGGGGAAGGTGGGATCCTGCCCTGTGAAAATAGCTTGTCCTTGTAGGCTCAAAAAAGTTTTTTTCTTGAAATATATAGAGTTGACTTTTGTTACTCATAGTAGGTTTGTTTTATAAATTCTAGGAAATAGGAACTAGGAAATACTGAACCATTGCTCCTAGGGGAAATACATACATATTTCACATGGAGTATAATCTTAGATACTAAAAGTGACTTATCCTGTTAGATTGTTATTTTTATTTTACAAAAAAGAGAAAACAGGTTCAAAAGTATTGACTTACCTAATGCTGTTCCCATTAGCAGATTCCAGAGTTGGGATTCAAACCCATCCAACTGGTGGCTAAGTTTCTTGAACTATATTGCGTTGCCCCACCTTCTCCATCCTGTGGTCTTCTGTATAAGAGCTGAAACAGGAGAGCATTCTGTGCATGATCACAAATGATTGCAAATGCACATTGGGGGATTTAGACATAATTTTAGTGATTACACACATTCATTAATGCAGAATTGCCATTTAATGGGGATTTACTATAAATCACCTGAAATTTCAGATAACCACTGTTAACATTTAGATGAACACCAGTTAGGGCTAATCTTCATATGTGTTTTAAAGAATTTTTATATAAAAAATTATATGCACGTCTTGTATTTTTTTAAAACCTGCTTGTTTTACTTAAAATGGTACTTCTTTTAGCTTTCTACTGTACTGTTATAATTTTTAATGATTACATTGTATTTCATTGTAATAACATAGTGTAATTTATTCAACCAAGATCCTTAATGGGAAAAAAAGATCCTTAATGGTTGTTTTGGTACATATTATATAAAGTACATAAATGTTAATCATGTATACTATGTATTCATCTACTTATTATGAATTACTTATTCATTTTCCCAATAATTAGGCCATTTCTTAAATCCAGGAACTATTTGATGGTTGGATTTATATCATTGTAATTTTACTCAAGTTTTAGCACTCAAAACAATTTGAATTGAACAGAAAAGTTGTTTGAATTTCATTTATTGTCATTTTTCTTTTAGCTCTGGATGAGGGGGACATTGCCTTGCTGAAAACTTACGTAAGTTCTTAAAATGTCTAGAAAATGTAAATGTTTTATGTTAAAATAAAAAAAAAGTTTTGGTTTTGTTCTTCCATACTAATTAGAGGAGAATGTCAGGTAGTTCACAGTAATCTTCACTGAAAAGTTAATGACCTAAGCCTGTCTAGACTAGATCAGCGCATTCAGCAATCTAAGCTGCTTATACATACTTTTTATGCTTTTCATAATTAAAGTGTGGTACTACATGGGAAAATATTTGAAATAATTTACAGAAATATTTACTATACTTATTATGTATGTAACTGAGATATGAATGATAGAGATGTTTTTTTTAATTATTATTATGTATTTGTTTGTTTATTTTATGGTGCTGGGAGTTGAACCCAGGGCTTCATGTCTGCTTAGGCAAGCACTCTACTGCTGGGCTATATCCCCGGCCCTTGAAATGGAAAGTTTAAATGCATAGAAACAGATTTATTTTTATTTGTTATCTTGCATAATGGCAAATGGTCTGGGGAAAAGTAATTGACTTAGGAATACTTCTGAAAATGGTACACACTCTGTGTTTCACTTCATGGGCTTTGGGACAATAAATACTAATAAGATTGTAATTGTTAAAAATTTTTATCTGTTGTTTAGTAAATTGTTGATATCTGGATGTTCTAATTATACTGATCTTCATCACCCAGGGTCAGAGTACTTATTCCAGGCAGATTAAGCAGGTTGAGGATGACATTCAACAACTTCTTAAGAAAATTAATGAGCTCACTGGTATGTATTTTTTAATCCCATTTCCTCTCTTTAAATGTAATGTGTTAATTATAGTAAGAGTTTAAATGCAAATTTTAATCTTTCATAAATTATAAGTTTTAAAAGAAATTATTATTCTTCCTCTGTTAAGAAATTGGATCTTACTTAACAGTCTCTTTCACTGCTTTTTTACAAGGCTTAATGCTTATGTATTAAAAAACATCATCGTCCTCTAAGCAAGTGATGTTTCTATTGATGAAGGCCTTATTTAGTAAACTCCAACAAACGCAGCAAATAAAATTTTGAATAAAAACATTATTTCACATAGTATTGCTGGAGTAAGCAGATTATTGCCTGGTAGTGGAAACTTTTCTTTTTGGGAACTTTAGCAGTAAAGTTTTACATTATTTGACCTACATGAAAGATGTCAAGTATTTCATTAAATTTTTTGGTTTGATAATTACTTTAGGGCAGTGATTTTTCAAGTTGGGTGATTTTGCCCCTCAGGCCTTTGACAATGTCTGGAAACCGTCTTGATTCTTATGACTTGGGGGAAGGCAATATTAGTGACATCTAGTGGCTAGAGGCCAAACATGATGCTGAACATCATACAACATATAGGACAGTCCCCATAACATGCCAATAGTGCTAAGATTGAGAAAGCTTATGTTAGGATAATGTATTACATTTTGGTAAATTTTGTTGTTTTTCTCTCTGTAGGTATTAAAGAATCTGACACTGGCCTGGCCCCACCAGCACTCTGGGACTTGGCTGCAGACAAGCAAACTCTCCAGAGTGAACAGCCTTTACAGGTTGCAAGGTATACACAATTTTCTGTGGAAATTTATTGTTATCTAGTATTTTCTTTTTTAAAATATTAATTTTTTGGTTGTAGTTGGACATAATACCTTTTTTTAAAATTTATTTTTTATGTGGTACTTAGGATAGATCCTTAGTGCCTCATGCATGCTAGGTGAGTGCTCTACCTCTGAGCCACAACTCCAGCCTGTATTTTCAAGCACTTTTTAGACTTAGGGATAATGCAATAGTTTATAGGGAATTTTTATTTCAAATTCTGTATAAATGAAAACTTTCTACAAAAGTATCTGGAGGTAAAATTTTATGCAATTATTCAAAAAGATATAACGTCATAAGTAAAAGATTAAAATGATACAGAAATATGCAGAGCTTATTATTAAAACCTCCCTTCTCATCTTTGCTCTCTGATTGCCTCTTCCTTAAATGTAACTACTGAAAAGAGTTTGGTCCTCCTATTCCTCTGCATATCTTTATGTGTGTATCAGCATGTAGAGAAACACGTGGAAGGTTTTTTAAGACATAACTACTCTGGTTTGGAAATCTTTCGTTATCTTTAACATAGGCATTACATATCTTTAACATTTACTTCTTTAATTTTTTTAAAAAGGGAAAAAAGAAATAATCTGTTGATACAAGCAAGAAATTTGTAATTTTGTTATACATAGTGCCCTAATTAAACATTTCTCTGTGTACATGCATACATTTCTTTTTTTTCTTTTTTCTTTTTTTAAGAGAGAGAGAATTTTTTAATGTTTATTTTTTAGGTTTTTTTTTTTTGGTTGACACAACATCTTTATTTTTATGTGGTGCTGAGGATCGAACCCAGCACCCTGCGCATGCCAGATGAGCGAGTTACCACTTGAGCCACATCCCCAGCCCACATGCATACATTTCTATAGGTTAGTTTACTAGAAGTGATTTATGGGGTCAGAGTCATTTACAGTTTTGAAAATCTGTGAAGCCAAGTGGTTTAACAGGTTTATACTCTTTACTTACTAAGAAGGTTTGAGTCAAATGCCTATTTGCCTGATAGATTTTTGCCAGTTTTATAGAAATTTTTCATTTTATTTTGTATTGCACTGATTACTAGTACTTCTTATTAAACATCTGTATTTCTTTGACATGTTTTGCTCTATTGGGTTCTTATTAGATTTTAGAAACATTCATATATTGTACATATTAATCTTAAATATGTTACATTTTTCAAAGTGTGTCACTTTTAACTTTTTGGTATATTGCTGTATGAATGTTTTAAATTTTTAGAAGGTAAAATAAATCAGTACTTTCATTGTCCCTCTTGGATGTTGATATTTCTTAGGAAAACCCACTCCAATCCAAGGCTACACACATATTCTCTAATGTTTTAAAATTTTATTTTGATTCTTATTTCTTTAATACAGCTAAAAGTTGTTTTTTTTCCTTCTTCTACCCTCCTTGTATCTCTTTCTCCATCTTTTCGTTTACTCATTGATTTTTGTTTTATCTCATTTAAAAAACTTAATAGTTATGTAATAATAGCTGTATTTTCCAATTTCTAGAGATGTTCATTTTCACTTTTTTCAGCTGATTATTTTGTTTTCTACCTTCAGGTTCTAATGAGCACATTTACTCTTTGTGTATTCTAGATTCTATATGTCAGTTTTTTCTTTTTTAAATTTAGGTATTAGGTCTTGGCCTCCTACCATGGAAGATAAGGATTTTGTTTGGGTTTGGGGTTTGTTTCCTCCCCCTTCATCCTAAAGGTGTACCCTTCCTATCGCCATTTCCTCCCAATATAATTACTGTTTTGTAATTTTGATTAGGTAAGTTTTCAATGTTTATATAATTATATCCAAGTAAACTCTATTCACAAGGAGCCAAGTAGTAAACTATGATTACTTTTTCCTTTCTTATACCACTTTTTGTTATCCCTGTTAGAATCAACTTGTTTCCCATTTGCCTGGTTTTCTATATACTTTACTAACTTTTGAGGTTTTTTTTTAATTGTCTAAATTGTTCTTCAGATGCATAGATCCATCAGGTGTTTTCTCAGCTTCCTCTTCCTTGAGTATTTCCTAGCACTTTCTGACCTGCTTTATTGCCCACCCCCAACTTCTCATTTTCAATAAATTTACCCAAGCCTTCCTCTGGCATTCCTTGCTACCCCATTTTACTTTCTACAGAACAGCGTTTAACAAACTTTTCATAAAGGGCCAAATGGTAAATATCTTTGACTTATTTATTTATTTTTATTTTTACATACATGACAATAGTGGAATGCATTACACTCATTATTACCCATTTACAGCATAGTTTTTCATAACTCTGTATAAAATTATGTTCACGCCAAATTATGCCATTATACATATATGTACTCTTTTTTTGCATTACAATTCTTATACACATATATACCACTTATCATATCTCTGTATATAAGCTATGTTGACACCAAATTCAAATCTTCATACATGTGTTTTGATGTGTCCAACTACAACTAAAAAATGATGCACATGTGGTAAATGAGAGAAGAATCAAGAAAAATTGAATCCTAAAGGAAAATGAAGAAGGCAGACATCATCTAATGATGACTATCACCTTCCACCATCCTTGCTATTCCCCTTCCCTCTCCCTTTCCCTCCCACCCCTTTTCCCTATCTAGAAATAATCTTCCTCCCATGCTCTCCCTCCCTACCCCACTTAAATTGATATAATCAGAGAGAAAACAAACTAATTGTAGACATTCATGTTTAAAAACAAGCGGGATTTGGCCCACAAGTAATTGGCTGATCTCTACTCTAGAGAGTAGAGGTAATCTTTTGTCTATTCAAGGGAAGTACAGGCCACATCTTCTGCCTTCACCTACATCCTATCTGGTCCCTGAGCCTTTGCTGAATTTGACCTAATCAAGGAAGATGTCTGCCTTCTTCATTTTCCTTTAGGATTCAATTTTTCTTGATTCTTCTCTCATTTACCACATGTGCATCTGTTTTCTTCTTTCCAAAATTTAGTTGTGTATGGTCTCTTTAATATGTGTTTATTTCCCTTTTTTTCCTTTTTCTTTTTCTTTTTTTTTTTTTTTTAAGTTGTAGTTGGACACAGTACCTTTATTTTATTTCTTTATTTTTATGTGCTGCTGAGGATGGAACCCAGTGCCTTGCACATGCTAGGCAAGTGCCTTACCGCTGAGCCAGAACCCCAGACCTGTTTATTCCCTTTTAAAAATTCCTTTCTGGTTCTAGTGGCATTATGTTTAAAGAGGAAAAAAAATGGATGCTTGCATTGAATTTTTGTGTTCAACCACAGGTCCTCGGAGGTCTTTGTTGTTTTAGTTTTTTTAATATTTATTTTTTAGTTGTAATTGGACACATATCTATCTTTATTTTTACATGATGCTGAGGATCGAATCCAGGGCCTCACACACGCCAGGCGAGCACTGTATTGCAGAGCCACAATCCCAGTCCTGTTTTAGTTTTTTTAATATGATGTGAGGTAGGTTGCTAGCTTAACTTTTTTCTGACTAAGATAGCTGTTTTCTCAGTGCGTGAGGCACTGGGTTCGATCCTCAGCACCACATAAAAATAAAATAAAGATATTGTGTCCACCTATAACTAAAAATTTTTTAAGAATCAGTAGCAGTAAAAATGTATTTAAAGAAAAAACTCATGAAAAAATGAAAACACATTTACTATTGAATTTGACATAAGATAATATGACTGTCTTTTTAGGAAAAATAAGAAGGAAATCGGGCTGGGGGTGTGGCTCAAGCAGTAGCACGCTCGCCTGGCATGTGTGCGGCCCAGGTTCAATCCTCAGCACCACATACAAACAAAGATGTTGTGTCTGCCAAAAACTAAAAAATAAATATTAAAAAAAAAATTCTCTCTCTTTAAAAAAAAAAGAAGGAAATCAAGATATAAAGGGGTATCCCTAATAATAAATAGGAAAAAAAATCAAGAAATTTGAGAACTTCCTAATAAAATGTTTGGATTTAATTTTCCAGGGGTATGATCATTTGAAAATTTGATTGCCTGGCTAAAATTGAGTGGATCCTTGGGGCTGAGCATAGAATGGAATCTTTAACAGTGGCCCAGTTTCTACAGTTCAGTTCAACTTTATACTTGCTCATTAGTGTCCTACATGTCCTGATAATCTAGTTACTTGAATTCATTATTAGTGGTTTAGATTTCATACTCTAATCAAGCCTTTTGCTGTGTTAGGTGTACAAAGATAATTAATGCTGATTCAGAGGACCCAAAATACATTATCAATGTGAAGCAGTTTGCCAAGTTTGTGGTAGACCTCAGTGATCAGGTGGCACCTACTGACATTGAAGAAGGGATGAGAGTTGGGTAAGATTTCTATTTACAATAAATACGCTTCTTTTATTAAAGACATCAGGTCACATTCATACCTTGGCTTTGATATGAATGAATGAATACAGTGCCATGTATTAATAATAATATAGTACAGTTGAACAGCCTTTCTTTTCCATCCATCTACTCCCTAACTTCCTATCATCTTTCCTGCTTCCCACTCTTAACTTTTGCTTTTTCTGTGTGGTTTCAAATGTCATAAAGCAAGTACATAATTTTTACAGTTGAATTTACTGGTCCATTTAAGGTAGGTAACATGGTATAAGTAGAGGAAGTACTTGCTTAAAGAGAGTTACAAGGATTGAGGTAATGTCTACAGAATACATAATAAACCACTCAGTAAATTTTGTAAAATTTCCCCTTCCCCTTTGGGTCTAGGGTTTCATTGCATTTGTGTAGGTTGTTTGCCATGTCAGGCTGGTGTTTTAGTGTCCTAAGTTTTAATGTTTCTCTTTGCATAACTGTGTTTCTCTTGCTTGCTTAAAGTATGGTTTGAGGATTAAAGACTAAACATAAAGGCCCTTAGAAAGCTTAAAGAATATGTTAGTGAGTATGTTTTTACCTCCTTAGTGTGGACAGAAATAAGTATCAAATCCACATTCCACTGCCTCCTAAGATTGACCCAACAGTTACCATGATGCAGGTAAGAAACTCTGGGAGGGAAAAGAATTGGTTGGCATGGCTTCTAATACAATTGAATTCATTATTCCCAAAATTTAAGTATATAGGCATGTATCAAAAAATTGCCAAAAATTTAAAAATAATTTTTCAGATGAGATAGTCCTTATCAACCTTTATTTTACTTGTTTGTCTTACTTATTAATGTCATAAATATATTGTGTCCACCTATAACTAAAAATTTTTAAAAAATCAGTATCAGTAAAAATGTATGTATAGAGCAAATAATTCTAGGACACTGGGCAATGTACTTCATTTTTATTAAAATTCTTATTTATAAGTCTGATTTTTCTTTTATGATATTGAGTCTACTGTACTGGACTAGTTAATCAAAAGTCAGTAATTATTTATGAAGCAATGTTATTGCTCTCTTAGGTAGAGGAAAAACCTGATGTCACTTACAGTGATGTTGGTGGTTGTAAGGAACAGATCGAGAAATTGAGAGAAGTGGTTGAAACCCCACTACTTCATGTAAGTAATTTCAGTATTGCATTCACATTTTTGTGTTAGAAAGATGTAATAATCTTTTGTGTATTGAGCACTAAAATTGGTTACATATTAGAAAGCTGTTAAGGTTAATATTTTCCTGAATGAAAATTTTTGAAAGGGTGGGGAGGTAAGTTACAGTATGTGAGGCACTGGGTTCGATCCTTAGTATCACATAAAAATGAAACAAAACGAACAAAAAGGATGAAATGATTAATTTGTATTTAAAAAAAGAAAGACCTACTATTTAGATCAGTAAAGGAAATTGAGATGTTACCTCTAGCACTAGGTTAAATATGTTATAGGTTAATTATAGAAGAAACTACGTATACTAATGACATCAAGAGGAAAAAAATTAAACTTAGATCATGAAAAATTAGGTATTAAATACCAGATAATACTTTCATTCTTTAAACACTAATTTTTCTTAAGGAAAAAAAAATATTTTGTTCATAACTGTTTATAAAAGTTCATAAAGCACCTTTAAAAACCATTCAGGATGGGCTGGGGATGTCATTCGGTGGCAGAGTGCTTGCCTAGCATGTGTGAGGCACTGGGTTTGATCCTTGCCACCACATAAAAATGAAACAAAACAAAAATAAAGGCATGCTCTCCATCTACAATTACCCCCAAAACAGCAACAACAACAAAAATTCAGCCTTAAATATTGATGAGTCTATTTTACATCTTATAGGTAAAGTAATATTTCTTATTTATATCAAATTATAAATTATGGGCCTAATATTGATGTAGACATAGTCTTATTTTTATTATACAGAAATGATAAATGAAAAAATTCTGTCTCTGTCAACAGCCAGAGAGGTTTGTTAACCTTGGCATTGAGCCTCCCAAGGGTGTGCTGCTGTTTGGTCCCCCAGGCACAGGCAAGACACTCTGTGCCAGGGCAGTTGCTAATAGGACTGATGCTTGCTTCATTCGAGTTATTGGATCCGAACTTGTACAGAAATACGTTGGAGAGGTAAAGTAAATTCATCAAAATCAAAGAATATATAAGTCTGTTGAAGATGAATGAAATTAAAATAGTAATTCACATTTTATTATGAGGGATTGAGGCCTAAAATTTCTTGAGTGTGATTGTAATTGGTGATTGAGAAATCCAGAAGTCAGAAACCTTCACTTGTGGTCATTTGGAAAAAGACAACTATTTATAATTTGACAAAGACGCCCAGGTGCAGTGGTGTACCCCTGTAATCCCAGTGACTTGGGAGGCTGAGGCAGAATGATCGTGAATTCATGGTCAAACTCAATAAGTTAGCAAGGCCCTCAATAGCTTATTGAGATCCTGTTATACAATAAAAAATAAAATGACTTGGGGATGTGGTTCAGTGATTAAACGTCCCTGGGTTCAATCCCTGGTACAAGGATTGCACATTATACAAATATGGTTTGTGAGATAAATGACCCAGAAATGCTTGGTGAATAAAATTTTATTTCAGGGACAGTGTTTTATGGTCTAATGAGAAAAGGAGAACATCAATTGCCTATATGTATGTATGTATGTATGTGTATATATATATATATATATATATATGCGCACCTCTATATATTTAGGCACTAACTAGGACTATGAAACCTAAGAATGATAAGTATACTTGAAATAAGAATTAGAAAAGGAGCCACACAAGTAGAGATATACTTTGATTTTCTGATCCATGTTCATAAATCAAATTTGATAATTAGCAATTCCAAGTGATAGAGCAGATGCTTTTATTTCCTTAAGTTAGTATTATTTAACAGAATCATGAAAAAATAATATTGTTTTGAGGCTAACAAGATCAATTTGATGTTAGTAGTTGCAAACTTCAATCTTTAAAAAGATTTAGGTAAAGATGGTTGAGAATACTCTTTAAGAGTTTAAGTAGTGAAACTTTTAAAACATAACTTTGTACTTTTATGTTAAAAGATTTAAAAACCAACTCTGAATTAATAAATTAGTTTTTCTCTTTAGGGGGCTCGAATGGTTCGTGAGCTTTTTGAAATGGCCAGAACAAAAAAAGCCTGCCTTATCTTCTTTGATGAAATCGATGCCATTGGAGGTATGAATGGTATTTTAAAGAACTTCTTTAGGATTGGAGTTCATAAGAGCTCTAAAGTGATATGTGTTAAAGTTCTATTATGTTCATCTTGTGCAAAATTTTAATTCTGACTCCTTTATGAGCTCTGGGACCTTTAAACCACAGATCTACTGAAGAGTAGGGCTAAACCATAAAGGAAAAAAGAAATACTATATAGCATTGACATTTTTCAAAACCTTTATTTTTGTACCGTATCATTATTGTGACACATATTTCTGCACTTGCATTAATAACTCCTACATTGAGATGAGTTGTCTCTTAATGTGAAAGCTCTTTGTTATAATTTGATTGGTGGTGATTATTTTAGTTTACATAAGTTAGCTTCATAGATTTGATGAGATAACAGTATTAGTAGTCTAGGTAACTTACTAAGCTTCAAGCTCCAGTTTGCTCAAATTATAAAGGAAATGATAATTCCTGCCTTATGGGTTTTTGAGAGGTTAAAATTAAGTAATGAATGTGATAGACTTTGAAAACACTCAACTCTCCTATAGGCATTGACTGTTGTTGTAGTCTTTAATACTCCTTAGTGGCTGGAGAAGTATCACATTTCCATGTAGTTAATTGTTATTTAATAAACTGAATGACAAAAATGACTTGAACTATTTGGGTAATGATGTTAGGTGGTTTTAGATTGCATGGGCATTGTTGGGTTTGGACATTGTGCCACTAATGTTTTCAAAGGCCATTATTTGGCTGCAGTGTAATGATGTAATGTTCTATTCTAATATCATCTATAACAAACCTTATAATGTCAGGGTACTTTGAGGCTCTGGTTTCCAAAGTAGATTGTGTAGAAAAACATTGTTTTATATAGGGTATAGGAAGCAAACACTAAAACTTCCTTTTGTATTTTTAATCTTTATTTAAATGTCCATTTTTGGTGTTTTATTAATGTATACATTAATAATATGCATTTATATAACTTATAAGTAAAAAAAGTATATTTGCAGGCTGGTTTTTTTCCCCCTTTTTTGCTATTCTGGTTGAAATAAGACATGAACCTAGAGTATTTTCATATATCGTTCAGCTTCATAATAAACTGCTGTGGTTTATTATATTATGGATTTAGACATTTTAAAGGAAAATTTTGAGAAAATTAAAATAGTATGATAATTTCCTGCATATAGTCAAACATCCATGATAGTGCTTAACCATGATAGTTGCCTTAACCAAGTATCAAACAATAGAGGTGGTTAAGTGATTTATAAACAAAATTCCTTAAAGGTCTTCAAAATAGTATAAAGGAGCCAAGCATGATGGTGCACCCCTTTAATTCCAGCTACTCAAGCAGTGAGGCAAGAATACACAAGTTCCAGGAGACTCAACAACTTAGCGAGACCCTATCTTAAAATTAAAAAAAAAAAAAAAAAAAAAAGGTACTGGTACTGGTGATGTATCTCTGTGGTAAAGTGCCCCTGCATAATTCCCACTACCTAAATTAATTATAATTAAACTTTAAAGGAGACAATGTTAAGTAAATCTGTGGTGAATTCTTTTAAAAGCAAAGATTCACTTTCTAATTAGTTTTGTGTACCTGATTTGCTTCAAAGTAAGATGTGCATTTGTGCTAGAGGTAATTTGAGCTGAGATTGACAGTACCATTAAGTAGTGCTACTCTTGGTTCTCTTGGTGGACATGAAATGTTTTTCTCTTGTTTTCTTAGGGGCTCGGTTTGATGATGGTGCTGGAGGTGACAATGAAGTACAGAGAACAATGTTAGAACTGATTAATCAGCTGGATGGTTTTGATCCTCGAGGCAACATTAAAGTGCTGATGGCCACCAATAGACCTGATACTCTGGACCCAGCACTGATGAGGCCAGGGAGATTGGATAGAAAGATTGAATTTAGCTTACCTGATTTAGAGGTAAGAAAATGATTTCATTTTAGAAAAGGAATTCTTGATTTTTTTTCTGTGGTCCCCCCCCCCCCCCCCCGCATTTTAATACTTGTCGATTCCTTCATTTTTAGGGTCGGACTCACATCTTTAAGATTCATGCTCGTTCAATGAGTGTTGAAAGAGATATCAGATTTGAATTGTTAGCACGACTATGTCCAAATAGCACTGGTAAGAGAAAAGGTGTTGTTTATTTTGCCAGTCTGTCTGTTTGGGCTACTATAATTAAGCGTTTTTTTTCTTTTTGTTTAACAGGTGCCGAGATTAGAAGTGTCTGCACAGAAGCTGGTATGTTTGCAATCCGAGCACGGCGAAAAATTGCTACTGAGAAGGATTTCTTGGAAGCTGTAAATAAGGTCATTAAGTCTTATGCCAAATTCAGTGCTACTCCTCGCTATATGACATACAACTGAGCCTCAAAGGCTTTCAAATGACAACTTCAGTTAGAATCTTGTTAGTACCACCTCACAAAAAAAATAAATGGTTCAAAAATTGTATGCTTTTCCCCAGATCTCTTTTTTTCCATAGTGTAAGTTATTGGTATATGGGCAAAAAAGCTTGTTACAATGTATGTTGACTTGTTTTGATCCACCACCATTTAAAGGCTTCACATTATTATATAAAGTGCTTGCTTAAACTATATATATTCTAGGGTTATGGTGGCTGGTGGCTATATCATTATATCCTCCCATCTCCCCAGTGAAGAAGATGAAATGGATCTTGAATTAATAGATGCAAAAACTTTTCCTTCCTAATTTACTCATTGGTAGGGCTGGGATTCAAATCTAAGTTTGTTAGCTCCTTTACCTATGCACTTATTTTGCTCTTCTGCCCTCCATTAAAATAGGTCATCTACATATTGACCACATGCATTGTGATAGTTTTCCTCCACCATGTTGAATAATAAACTTTTGGCCAAACCTTTTTTAAAGTGAAAAAAATAATTTGATAAATGTTTTGCTTTGCTGTTTGGCTGATTTCAAATTATCCCAGAATTGGTGATTTTTTTTTAATTTATATATGACAGCGGAATGCATTACAATTCTTATTACACATGTAGGGCACAATTTTTCATATCTCTGGTTGTACCCAAAGTATATTCACACCAATTCGTATCTTCATACATGTGCTTTGGATAATAATGATTGTCACATTCCACCATCATTTATAACTCCATGCCCCTCCCCTCCAACCCCTCTACCCTATCTAGAGATCATCTATTCCTCCCATGCTCCCTCTCCCTATCCCACTATGAATCAGCCTCCTTATATCAAAAAAAAATTGAGCATTTGGTTTTTTGGGATTGGCCAGCTTAGCATTATCTTCTCTAACTTCATCCATCAGTGGTGATTTTAATAAACAGTGAAGTAGTAGCAGGTAAAACAGAAATAAAAATGTACACATAATTAATTTAGACAATCCAGAGTTGGTTTCATTCAGAGAAGTAGTTATTTTCAGTTTATAAATTTGTGCCTTAAAATTTTGGTAAACTTCTATAGTGAGGTATAAATATAGGTTCCATTAGAATTCCCCGTAGATCTCTTAGAATTACTTCTTATGCAACTACCACCAGATCCCCTTTTCTACCACAGTTACCTGTAGTCCCCCAAGTACTGAGACCAAAGCACAATAATCAATGTTTTTATTGAATTTCAGTATTCATAAATAAATTGAAAATAGTGAGAGCTGGATAAATGTTTAAGTCACAAAAAATGTTGACAGCATAGAAACTACTTGTTATACTGAAATATTTATGAAAGTTTTCATATAGAAAAGTTAAAGTTCTTCATTTATAAAATCCAACTAATATTTTCTTGATTTTTGATCAGAAACATTCTTTTTTCTAACCCTGTCCTAGTCTTTCTTGAGGTATAAAATAGAACAAACCATTTCCAGGTTTTGCTTACAATAAAATGTACTCAAGTAAATGAGTGGAGATGTACTTTTTTGAATGTTTTGATTAAGTAAATTTTACGCATTTAGAACATTCTGATCTTTCCCCTTTTTCATATAGCCATATACTCATGTACACCAAGGCAACATTGTACACATAGGCCTAACATTGATAAAAACTAAATAATCTTGACATTTTTGTTATTTTAGAAACATGAAAAGTCCATATGACTACATTAAATACTCAAAAGTTATTTGAAAAATGATTCTACCTAGGCATATGTATGCAGATAGCATCAATACTACCTAGATTAGCATGTTTGTACCTTTTAAAAAAATAAAATACACATTTACTAGTAACTCCTATGTAAAAAATACATGAATGCATATATAGATAATTCTTGATTTTTTGACTTTACAATGGGGCAAAAGCAAAACACATTAAGTTTTCCCTGGCAGTATGCAATATGATACTTTCATGATGCAAGGCAGCAGCCAGTCACAGCTCCCAATCAGCCACACAATCGTGAGGGCAAACAACTCATGCTGTCTCTATAGTGAACTGTGACCTATGATGTTTAGTAGGGTAGGTCTATTAAGTGCATTTCAGTTTACAATATTTTTAGTTTATGATGGATTTATCAGGATGTAACCCCATCATACGCCAAGGAGCTTCTGTACATATGTGTATAGATGTGCATATTATATATATATATATATATATATATATATTAAGGACATATACACATGCACACACATACCTGTATCAAAGTGTTGATAAATTGAGATGCATAGGGTTATGACATAAGAAAAATATATTGAATTCCTTTAAAAAGATGCTTTAATATTTAAAAATTGTGATTAGATTTTGTAAAGAAAAACATTTCTGGAATCCTTGGGTTCACCTATTGCATAAAGTGAAATACCAGCTAGTATAAGAAAACTGGCAAGCCTTTCTTGAAGACAAGATGGGTTTTTAAGATGTTCAAACTTGATTGAATCCAAGTAAATAAGTTAGCTAGTGTATTGTGAATATTTGACCTTTTCGTTGGCGGGACTTGAGGGGTTTCAAAACTATCGTATGCGTTTTGGTTCACTATATTTTTGGAGAATTAGAGAATACTTTTATCAGTTTTCAAACTTACCAACATTTAAAACATTATCAAGAATCTAAACATGCTGAATCTTAAAAGCATTCCTGAAAGATGCATTAAAAAGACCAACAGCATTTTTGCACTCAGTAAAAGCACATAAAATCACACCAAGGAAGTTTAGTTTTGTTTTAGAATTTAAATTAATTTACTATTTTTCAAGGGCACACATAAAGATAAGGCCTTCCCCACCATGTACCCTTCCTTCCCATTTCCCTCCCACATCCTACACACAAGGGCACACCTCCCCCCCACTCCCCAACACACAGAAAAACCACCTATACTCCAGGGCAGCAGATTCTCTGGGTTTGCTACCTTTTCTTCATGAACACAGTAGGGCAGATTTCATTTTCTCAAATATTTGGAGGCAAATACCTCCTTTCTCTGCTAAACAGGTAAGGCTACAGAATTAAACCACATGGAATGGATATTTTAGAAATTACCTAAAAACTACAAAATGAGCTACTTTCAGGGATTGAAGAGGATCAAACACCTTTCACTGATTTCTGAGTCCCACTCCAGATGAGATCAGCAATTGGGATCCCATTGTCAACTACCATATGCTTTTATAGAGTCAATGTCCATGACATGCATTGGAATTTTCTTGGCCCTGGCCTAATAATTGTTTTCAAATATATTCCATACATCCATAATGCAGAGATCAACCACTGTTATATTTTTGAGAAATATCGACAAAGGACTTCTCTTTATGAGATTTTCCTGAAAACAGGGTTTCCCCATATTGCCATAAAATAAGGTTATTCTAGGGCCTGTAACTATGTGGACAATTCCCATTTTGACTGGGCAATATAAATCTTGAGTTTAAATCAGGACTGAAAACCATAGTCAACATACATTAGCAGCTACTAATGCCCAGAACAAACAAGTGAGTTTACATATTAATTTCTTGAAAGAGAAAACTAAGCCAAAAAAAGGTCAGCAAATAAAAATTTTTTAAAAATGTCAGGATGTTTTCCACTGTGTGAAAAATTCAAGTAAAACATTCAGACATATTTACATATAGATGTTATTTGTTATTTTCTGAAACACTATCAGATACATTCAACAAAAATATTTTCCCACTTTCAATAAATGCTTTTTATGTAAATTGTGTACCTGCATTCAAACAGGTTAAAAATTAAAGAACAGAAAAGTAAAGTATAAATACTATTTGTACACTACATTTATTAGCCACTAGGATAATGGGCATTGTCCACATTATCTACTGTGTAGAAGGAATTTGTTGAAGACTGGTGCTAAAGAATAAGCAATGAAGTATTTTATAATATTGTTTAAACTCTATTACACTGAAATTATTTGGGCCATTTTACAAAAGTTTCTAGTATAAACTGAAGTTCTACAACTATGTGCTCTTTTAGAAGGCAGTCTGTCAGAATGCAGATGTATCTGATCTTGCATATGATGATTACAAAGGAAATAACTGGATGCAAATCTAACTTTATTCTAGGTTGAGATAAAGAATTGATTAAAAAAGAGGGCTCTACTTTGAATCAAATTAGTACACTCACTGAGAAACCTAACATATTATGCTATCCTTTTAGGGTCTGACTACTTTCCTTCATGAAAACTGAAACAAGGAGGCAGTAAGAAAACAGAAAAAGACTTAGCAGTAACTCTTAGCAGAGAAGCTTCAGACATGTTGGGTAATGCCTATGCTTTGTGAGGTGGTAATTAGATACTAGAAGGAACTAAGAGCAAGAACTACTGATGACTAATTGGTTTAAATGCCTTGTCCCTCAACCTCTGAACATTCCACATTTCTGTATCAACTATAAAATAATGTCATTAAGATTAGCATTTTCCTCACCGGCAAAAAACTAAGTTTGACAGATCTTAACTGATAACTATTATCAACTTCTAAGGAAGATATTAAATTATACCTGGGCCTTAGCTTTCTTAAAAACCATAGTCTTTGAGGCTACTTCACTATTAACAACAACAACAAAACTTCTAGGGAATTCTATGGGACATGGTTGTGACAATGTATCATAAAGAAAATGATAGTGTGAAATGTTACTAACAAAATCTCAAGTCTACAATTTTACTAAAAAAGAGAAATATATAAAAATCCTAATTTGTCACATCTAGTAAACCAATTCCTTATTTTAAAGTTGATAAATTAAATGGAAATAAAGCATTATCCTGCCTTACCTGTAAGAACTGTATTTAAGGATGACCAAATGCTCTAAGTTGAGGGAAAACTATAATTTACATAGATTAACCAACTAATAAATGCAGAAGAAATGAGAGAACTACAAAAAACTTCACAAATGTAATACAATTATTGATTTAGGCAAGGACTATCCCCTGATGTTACAATTTCTGAATCAGTTGTTAGTGGAGAACTAGATATTGTTTAATGCAAAAGAAACTATATGGATAACACTGTTGTCACAAAGGGGAAAACCAATAGAAGGACCGGACTGTCATGCTGATCCACAGATCTATATTAATACTGTTAGTGGCAGATGAACTAGAAGTTATGTTTTCTGATGTGATGCAAAATGAAGCATGGATCTTATCTACAATATATATCTCATATCTATTTTTAACTTAAATCCATGAACCTTTAGGAGAAACTTTCAGACTGTAGGTAGTATAGAGAATAGAGAAACAAACTGACATTGTGGGAAAAAAAAAAAAAACTAGACAAACTTATAAGACAGAATTTTTTTTTTTTTTTGTGGTGCTGGGATTGGACCCAGGAGCACTTTACTAGTGAGCTACATCCTTGTTCTTGTTTCTTATTTTAAGACAGGGTCTTACTAAATTATTGAGCTGGTCTCAAACTCAAGATCCTTCTGGCTCAACTTCCCACCTTTCGGAATTATAAGCGTGTGCCATCAAACCTGGCCACAAGATGGAATTCTATAAGACAACTTTTCCCCAGTCTTTTTAACAAGTAAATATAATGAAAAAAGGAACCATGCTTAGGTTAAAATAAGATTTAAGGTATGTGACCAGGTACAATGTAAAAATCACAGAATGAATACCAGTTTAGACAAATCAACTGCAAATTTGGGGACAGCCAGGAAACTGGAATATGGTTGGAGGTTAAAAAATGTTCTGGAATAGAATGTGGAGATTTCTGACAAAGAAAAAAAAAGACTACAATAAACACTAGGCAGATATGATCTTGTTTTTGTTAAAAATGTGAATATATATGCATAGAAAAAATCCAGAAGGATATGTATGCATTGAGCCATTAATAGTGGTCATCCCTGAGTGGTGCTAATACAATGTTTTTATTTTCCTATTTTGCTTATCTATTTTTAAAAAAATGTCCACAATGCACTTCTATCTCTTCTGTAATGTTAAAATAAGAACTTCTAGAAAATTATAGATTTCCTTTTTTGGATAGGTAACTGTAGACAATCTGTAGCCAAACAACTACAAAACCTAGGTACCACTACCCATCTAGTGACAGTATATCCTATTTGTAGCTAAAGTATTTAAAATACTTTAAAATAAATTTTTAAGTCCTTGGCTTGCAAGGATAATACTAAAAACTATAATAGAAATATCACTGCACAAAAAGCACATTGCAAGAGAGCAATTCATCTTCGATTATTCAATTAAAAAAACACACACAAGTAGATACATCATGCTACACGTCATTCACCCTCCAAATCAAGCTACTAGTATTACTCTTAGGGAAAAAAAAAAAATCTAGGTTCTAGTATTTCAAAGTACAAAGTAGGAATTTCTCAAGAGAGGCATCCATCCCAGGCCAAGATCCTCGTCTATGCTTCAGGTGTGGTTGGAGTGGCATTGGGCTCCAAGTCCTCCTGGGGAGGGGGAGCTGAGGCTTCTTGTTCAGCAAGTGCCTCTCGGACTTGGCTGCCCAGAACTGCATCATGGATGCTATAGAACAGCAGCTCCTTTAAGGCAGGATTTTCAAAAAATCTATTTCGAGTGAGATCATTCACAACTTGCGCTATAAAAAGAAGAACAAAAAATAATTCCATGAATGCTATATTATGTCTCACTCCAATCCCTGTGTTCATCACATCACACCTCCAGGCCCAGGAAACCTTTTTATTTCTTCTTGTGTAATCATCCAGGATTTCTCTATGCAAATATAAATAAATAGAAATATATATTTTCATTTTCTCCCTTTTATTACCTAAAAGGTGTACACTATATTATTCTTGACTATTTTTGCTTATTTTTTTCCTACCACTACATGCTGTTCTAATGTATAGATATACCCCAGTTTATTTAACTGGTCCCTTTTGTTTGATATTTGAGTTTCTTTTCCATTCTCTTGTTTTTATAGACAACCTTGTGATGAACAACTATGTAGATGTGCCATTTTGAATGCAT
Source organism: Ictidomys tridecemlineatus (assembly GCF_052094955.1). Taxonomy (NCBI): domain Eukaryota; kingdom Metazoa; phylum Chordata; class Mammalia; order Rodentia; family Sciuridae; genus Ictidomys; species Ictidomys tridecemlineatus. Next base: position 174,201,537 of record NC_135478.1, read on the forward strand.
GCAGCATGGGTTTGCTTCATTAAAAGGCAAATACCTCTGTATTTTCAATAGATAATGCTGGTCTGCCCTCCAAAGGGGCTGTTTTGCACTTAACACCAGTTACATGCCTATTTTTTTACCAGATGCCTATGAAGCAAGTGGTCACACTTTTCTTTTTCTTTTTGTCAACCTGACAGGTGAAAAATTATGTGTTTAGGCAGATTTAATTTTCAAGTACTGTTTAACCCAAATATACTATAAATAAAAATAGCAGGCAAAGTATTCCAAAACTATTGGATGAAAAAACAACCAGAATGATTTTATAAAATGTTCATGGCAGCCACTGATAATAAGCAATGGTTTATCAGCTCCTTCCCTCCAACACCTGTTCAGAGAGATGAATGCCTGTAAGTGGCTAATTTCAAAGCTGGCTTTACAGTGACTTTTGAGAAGAATGATTTTCATTTTTATAAAAAAAATTAAAGTACAGAAAATAATTTTAAAGGCAGTTCTTAAAGAAAACTAAAATGTTAAGACATTCCTAAAGATATACTCACCACTGCATCCTGCTAAATATACATAAATACCGACATCTCCATATTCTTTTACAATCTGTAATAATGTTGAAATAAAGATTAGTTTCTCTTGACTCTATGCCAGATGCAAGTCATTTTCTACCAATACGTATTTAAGAGATATGAGACAGTCTAATTCACTCACTGAGCTACCTTTAGCTTTAATATTTATGCCTTATTGAGCTAATCACTTAAAAGTAATTCTGTACTTCTTTTGCTTTGCATATAATGATAATGAGGGGTATCAAAAATATTGTTTTACTTTGGTGTAATAAATGTATTATGGTAATGATTTTTTAGAAATAATCTTCTTATATAGATATACTGAAATATTTACAGATGAAGTGATAACTCAGTTGTACTTCAAAATAAGAGAACAGAAAATGGGTGTCTGATATAAATGAGATCAGATTGGTCATAAGTTGTAACCATTAAAGCTGAGTGATAGTTACATGGGATTCATTTTATTCATTTATTTATATGCAGTGCTGAGAATTGAACCCAGTGCCTCACACATGCTAGGCAAGTGCTCTACACTGAGCTACACCCCAGCCCCACATGGGATTCATTATGCTTTTTTTTTTTTTTTTTTGTATTGAGGATTGAACTCAGGGGCACTTAACCACCGAGCCACATTCCCAGTTCTTATTTTGTATTCTATTTAGAGACAGGGTCTCACTGAGTTGCATAGTACCTCCCTGTTGCTGAGGCTGGCTTTGAACTTGTGATCCTCCTGACTCAGCCTCCTGAACTGCTGGGATCACCGCCACCATGCCCAGCTTTTACTTTTGTATGTTTAATTTACTTTCCATAATCAGTTGAAAAAAAAAAACAAATTTTAAGAGTTTTAAGAGCTGAAAGGACTCTCATCGATTTTCTGATGTGACTGATGGAGACCCTGGACATGGAGAAATGACTTGGTTAAGGTGATGCTCACCCCCGCCAGGGTTTTCACTCCCACAGAATCGATAAAATTGACTTGAGTAAAATCCAGGATGATGGTGTGGACATTATCCCCTGGGGGCATAAACCTCTGCAGTTCTTCAGGAAATGTGTTTTTGATGACTATTGGGGGATATTTGACTTCATCATCCTCTTCTTCAGGCTTAGTTCCATCCTCTCCATCTACTTCTGCATCCTATGTCAAAAATGATACCAACCCAGAATTATATGAACATTTTTGGTTGTTAAAAAGATTTATAATGGAAAATAAGCCCTTAATTCTCAACTCACAGATTATACAAGAACCCTTCTAAAATATTAGTCATCACAGCCTCGAAATATGACAAAAAGAATATGTGTATAATACTTAGAGTTAGTTTAGTTTCTTTTCATCTCTTTCTCCTTTTAAAAATAACTTTATTTTGTTTATTTATTTTTTCATGTGGTTCTGAGGATCAAACCCAGTGCCTCACAAATGCTAGGTGAGTATTCTACCACTGAGCCACAACCCCAGCCCTCTTCTTTTTTATTGGTTCACTAAAATCTATACTCCTTAGTTCTCTTCTCCATTTCCCCCTCACTTCTAAAATAGTTCCATGAACTTCAGATGACAGGTCACAAGTTACCATAAGTCTGAACAGCAAAAGCCTTTGAGCTTTTTACTATCAGCTGAATAAGTCTGTGACAAAGTATGAATGGTAAAATTTACCAACTTCTGTGTGATTTTTAACCTTGAAAACAACATTTTCACTCTTTATTACAGATATATCTTCAAACTGACCTTATTACATACTTTTAGTATGTGAGATACTTAGATTATTTCTAAGTTTTTCTATTTTAGTGACTTTATGCTGTGTATAGACATTAACCACAGGTAAAGATGGAGGTCACTGTGGACCAAGAGAAATGGGAAAAGAACACTCACCGCCTTGACCACAGTTGCGTTGGCCATGTTTGCATTTCCGACTTCCTTAGCATACTTCCTCATGGCCTTTCTCCTGGCTCCCATTATGACTGCTGGGTTCACTCCAGTCTTTACAGAAGAGCAACATATAGAAATCACTTTCAGGCTCCCAGAGACATACCACATGTTATCCATCTTCCAATCTCCCCCATTTAACCCATTTCTGTGCTTGATGACCACCCCAAATTCTTATTCTACTTTTCCCTCAGATGTCCTGAGCTACTCCCCAAGAAAACATTAGTAGTCTTTCTTAGTCTTTATTCAAGATAACTAGAAACTTTGTGTGTTGATGGCCAGTGTAGGGTTGATTTTCACTCATACCAAAGGAATTCACCTGATCCCCAAAGTAGGAAATCTAAGACTTCTATTTTCACTTTCTTTTCTTAAATGTTTTTCAAAAAGGGAACATATGCATATGATAAGAGAGAAGGAATGGTAGTAATGGTTGTACAACATGAGAAAGTATTTAATGTCACCCACTGGATTGTACACTTGAAAATACTTATCATGGTAGATTTTATCTTATATATGTTTTACCATAGTTTAAAAGAGAGGGGAGGTAGAGGGGAAAATAGTCTAATAGTGTAGACTGAGACATTTCAGTGACCCTCCCATTCCTACTAATTCACCCATCCCCTCCCCAGAAAGGATCACTCTTAATCTCATGGGACTCACCTTTCTTTTTAATGCGTTGCTATATAAGTCACTATTTGCATAGTAAATGGGGGCATTTATTTGGAATATTTTAATTCCAGGAATTTCTTTCACCTGAGAAATAAAATATTAGTGAATTTAACACCTGGATATATTTCAGAATCAAAACTGCAATTTTCTGCCTCCTTCAATGTAAAAATGAATACAGAAGCTGAGAATGACCCTCTTAGTGTGTTGGTATAAAATGATGTCACTATATCTACTCAGGCTTTGTAAGGAAGAATCTTGAGGATAAAAAGTTTTTTAAAAATATATTTATTATTGCATTATAGTTACACATAATAGTGGGGTTCATTTTGACACATCCATAAATGCATATAATTTGCTCCCTTTCAATCCTTGGTACTTCCCTTTCCCTCTCTTTCTTTTATGTATAACTATAATGCACCAATTTAAAAAACAATAAATAAATGGAAGAAAATTTTTTTGAGCCAGAGTCTCTATGTTGCCCAGGCTAGTCTTGAACTCCTGGGCTCAAGTGAGCCCCTGCCTCAGCCTCCTGAGTATCTGAGACCACAGGCACATGCTTCCAAACCTATCTTGAAAGTCTCTAAAAATGTACATATTCCCATTTCTCTAACAATCTGTCTTTGTTTCATTTTTACCATTAAACACAAAGAAGATGGAGAAGATGGAACTGATAATCATTCAAAAAAGAGAAAAGAAAGTGGATAGGAGGGGAGCTGCAGCAAGATGGAAAGAAGTAGGCTAACAAAGCAAACAGAGGTTGGCACTGGTGTGACCCACAGACTGCAGGAAGGAGTCAGTGTGGACACAGGCAACACAGAGGGACCTTTTTACTGAAAAGCCTAGATGCAGAAGGAGGAAGTCTACATGCAGTTTGGAAACAAGTAATTCACCACGTAATTTTCTGGAATGAGGAAAAAGATAGCAACCCTAACACCAGGATCATTTCTTAATACTATATAGTAAGTCTGAGAATTTCTTCCCAAGCAGAAGACAAAACTAATTTTAAAAGATCTTTTTTAAACGTTTTTGAGGTTGCACTGAAGAAAAGAACCTTTGTAATAAAGGGAACTTGAAGCCATAGTTTTACCCATTAAAAGTGAAATGGAAGAATTTTAGAGTCCTAGATTTTACAGTTAAAATTAGTATTGTAACATCAGTTTAAATCTATCAAGAGAAAGTCATGCTAGATGCAGTGGCACATTCCTATAATCCCAGCAGCTCTGGGGGCTGAGGCAGGAGGATTGTGAGTTCAAAGCCAACCTCAAAAATGGTGAGGTACTTTGCAACTCAGTGAGACCCTGTCTCTAAATAAAATACAAAATAGGACTGGGGATGTGGCTCAGTGGTCAAGTGCCCCTGAGTTCAATCCCTGATACCAGGAAAAAAAATAAATAAAAGAAAGTCATGCACTTATATACCATTCTCCCACTTTCAGTATTTTGTACATATATACTTTAATTCCAGCAATATAAATTTAACTTCATTAAAAATGAGGAAATATAAATGTTAGGAAGTTGAGTCATTAATGCACAATATAAACTATAAAACTGAATCCTGACAGTAAATTAAACCTCGTGATTTTCACTTTGACCACGATGCCTCCCTCCCTTTCATCCCTGGTTTTTGTTCTGGGCAAATATACCACTTAGCCAGTTACATCACACTCTTATAATCTTTTAAAATATTTTTTAAAAAAGGTCCTACCTCCTCATATGCATCTATGTCGATATACACATCAGTGTCAGGAAGCTGTCCCAGGACTTTGTAGCTTGGACTGGAGATGGAGAGCATGTTAAAGTCTACTGTGCCGAAGGGCAGTGTGTGCTTAGACATGACAGCGTGATTTGCTAGTGCATTCAGGAATACATGATCCGTACACAGTGCCTTGTGAAAGGGCTCCTTATGTATCACATTCCTAGTGACATCACATTGAAGTGATATTGCAGGTATACAGAGGGAAGTCAAGGTCCCTTGGTGGGGGGAGAACTGGGCACCAAAGATGAGGAGTTCAAGAGGCAGAGGAGGAATGGGACTTCTGATCACCTGGGGTACCCTGACACCCCATTTCTGTAGGTCTAAATCTTACTGCTTCTAACAAAGGCCAAGTCCTGACTACATCCCTACTGAAACCAGGAGCAAAGAAGTCTCTTTCCATAAACTCCTCTGGGATTTCATTTGGGCATCTCTTATGTTTATTGTCACACCATACATTGCTTATATCCACTGAAGCACATAAAACTGTACATTCTAATTTTCTGAAGAAAGATTACAAAATGGTGATTAAGAGTCAGCTTCTGGACTCACAAAAATGCATATTGAAGTCATGATCCCACCACATACTGTAATCTTGGTAAGTTAATCCAATCACTCTAGGACTCTGTCTATGGCTATGAAATTAGAGTACTAATAGTCATTGGGTTGTAAGGATGAAATGACATAAAGCATTGATCTGCACAGTGCTCCATTACTTCATTGTCATCATTAACATTATCACTTATATTATAGTCTGTCATCCTTAGGAGAATACAACCTTTTTCAAGGGCAGGACCATGTCTTATTTATTGCAATATCCTGAAAGACCCTCAACAAAAAATAGCTACTTAATGAAGATTATAGTTATTTTAAAACACAGACTAAACTTTAAGCTCTTTGTGGGCAGAAATAAACCCTCACATATAACACACAGAGTACTAGCATGGAAGTGGCCATCAGAGTTATTTGCTGAATGATCAAACAATTTGGTTGTCTCATGACTCTGTGTGCTCTGAAGGAAAGTTGAGTGTTTGGAACAAGCCAGTGCATCTCTAGCCATCTCCTGGAAGAATTCCCTAATTACAGAACTGAGACTAGCTGAGTCACCACGTATCCTAAGAGCTGGTCCCAAACTCCACCCTGCAAAAACCCAGCAAGACCCAACAACAAAGCACACATTCAAACCTAATTAATTATCAGAGGGAGAAAGAGAATTGTAACACTTAAAAAAAACTTCCCCAATCTTAAAATTTATAGGAAATCATAAAATTCAATTCGTTAAAGAAAACAACAACAACATACTCTCAACTTCTAGACTATAGCTTGTTAAAGGACAGATTTTTTAAAAAAATTTTGGTGCTGGGAAGTGAAACCAGGGTCTTGTACATACTAAGCAAACACTCTACCAATGAGCTATGCCGTCAATTCCCTAGATGTTTTTAACAATGATGATGACAAAAGTTCTGGGATGAAGGATTCCTATATGTACTACTAATATTTTTTTATAAAAATGGGGAAAACTTCTTTTAGATAAAAATGGGCAACAGTGTTATTATATGGGATTCCTCCCTCCCTTCCTGTGCTCATGATGGATGGACCTCAAACATGCCAACCCCACTTCCACCCATTCAAATTCAGACTGTACTTTAAGTCAGCATGGGAATCTCAGCCAGGACATTCACTCCCCATTTTAGTCTGGGCACTTGCCTCTGGGTTCTGTAAATCACAGTCAGCAGAGCAATGATCACAGCAGTGATCAATCCATAGTCCAATCCCAGGAACAAGGAGGACACGAATGTGGTGAGCCAGATGGTCTAAATAGAAGTCAGAAAGCTATATGGAGAATCATGTTAAAAATTCCAAGAACTAAACACCCACAAATTTTGTTCATCTTGCCTATGTGCGTACTGCAAATAACTAACTGGATTAACATCTTTCTCACATAGTTGCTGCTGTAACGTATTAATCTAATTATCACCTTTACTTACCAGCTCTATCTTGCTGGTTCTCCAGAAAAAGGGGAGATCTGAGAACTGCATAAACATCCCCTTCAGGTTGACGATCACAATGGCCGACAGCACAGCCTGAAACACAACATATCCACCCATGCCTCTCTTCTTGTGTCCACAGGGCCCTGTTGCTGGGTCTTCACAGTCTACCTGCTGCCCTTCCCGCATCTTCTCCCCACTGACTTCCTAGGTTGAGCTGATGATACCTTTGGAGGCATGGATGCCTGGATACTGGGCACATAGTTAACTAGAATGTACTTGGGAAACCAGGTTTATATCCTAGTAGCAAACCTGCATGGTGGTCAAGAGGTTCAGAATTAAACAAGATACTCAAGGATTTCACTCACGGTCTTCCTAAGATTTTTTTTATGTTGTTTCTGAACTCTCCTAGATTAAATACATCAACAAATAAATTTCTTACAAGTATAGGTCATCTCATATTTTTAACGAAAGTATAAAGTCATAGAAGGTCAAAGAGCACAGGAACCTTGGAGATTACCCAGTTCAAACCCCACTTTGCAGATAAGGGAACTGAGACCAAGAGGAGTTCAGATGGCTTTCTCAAGGTCCCAGTGACACTTGATTATGGAGCAGGATCTTGATCCTAGGCATGGCTCTTTATCGTTCCTTTCTGCTAGGATTATAGTAAAAACCCCTAAGGCAGCCATAAAAACAGAGAGAAATAAAATAGTAAAATATCTACACATGGAAAAACCTCACATCAAGTCCACACTACACACCTGGGGTAATGATTCAAAGAGGAATCCAGTGGCTAATATGACCAGCAGAATCATTAATGAGGCCAAACAACCTGCAAGCTGAAAATGAGAGAAGACATAGGAAGGGACTTTTAGGAAACTAGAGTAAGAGGCAGAGGGTGGGTTGATCTAATTCTTTTCACATCACTATGGGAAAATCAAGAAAATCTACATTCAAATAAGTCATCCAAACCATTATATAACCATATCCTGCTCCCTCATTGAAGTTTTGATTCTTCCTATGGCTTTTAAATATTCTGACTTAAAAGCCCTTGTAAGAAGTGGAAGAAAGATATCTGGTACCAACCTAAGACTGACCAGGGCCAGAAGAGTCCAAACAAGTGGTTCTACCCAATACACTAGTCACTAGATACATGTGACTATATAAGTTTTTTAAGCTAAAATCAAACAAACATTTAAAAATCAGGTCTCAGTTCCACTATTCATATTTCAAGTTGCTAGGGGCTGTCATATGGATGGTGCAAATATTGTATATTTCCATTACTGAAGAAAGTTCTTTTGGATGGTGCTGGCATCCTGCCCATACTCAGTCTCAGACTTTCTTTTTCTTTTTTCTTTTGGTACTGGAGATTAAACTTAGGGGGCACTTTGACCACTGAGCTACATCCCCAGCCCTATTTTTGTATTTTATTAAGAGACAGGGTCTCACCGAGTTGCAAAGCACCTCGCCGTTGCTGAGGCTGACTTTGAACTCACAATCCTCCTGACTCAGTCTCCCAAGCTGCTGGGAGAGTGCGCCACCATGCCTGGCCTCAGTCTCAGGCTTTCATAACAACATTCCATGTTTGAACTTTGAGGTTTACTGGTAGCAAACGGAGCACTATATAACTTTCCAATTTAACTGGAAAATATGCCTCTTTTTTATAGATTCAGTTTTTGTGATTTGCTTCAACCAGTCATTGTCTTTCTCTGATTCACTACATAGCCCACTGGACCATGGATCTGCAGGCAGAGTAGCTTTGTTGGGGTTCAGAATTTAATCAAGAGATCAACATTTAATTTCCACTCCAAACATGAGTTCTTAGAGGCCTATTGTATACCCACCTGTGTCTTCCCTCCGGTTCCCTCCTGAACAAGGCTTCGAGACAAGGAACACGAGATAGAAAAGGTCTGGAAGAGTGAGCCAATGGAATTGCACAGTCCCAGAGCAATGAGTTCCTTTTCCACATGGCAGCAAAAACACAAAGGAGAAGGTAATTTTTTTCAGCGTGGGGGAAACATGGTAGCTCATGTAATACACATTCAGAAGTACAGCTTGTCTTTTCATTCTTTCTTTTTCTTAATATTTATTTTTTAGGTGTAGATGGATACAACACAATTCCTGTGGTGCTGAGGATTGAACATGGGTCCCGCCCATGCTAGGGGAACGCTCTACCACTGAGCCACAATCCCAGCCCCATTCATTCTTTCTTCAGATAAAATAATTTGTTGAGTTCACAATAGGAATTGTGACATATTTTGCGATGGAATAAAAATACTTTGGTCATTATAATTTCTGTGATCCTCACCCTAACACACCCTATATATGAATAATACTATAAGAGAAAAGAAAAGAAAATCACAGTAAAAAGGAGAAAATACATTTGTTAAGAGAAAGTTTTTGATGTACGATTATTGGCATCATTTTGATACCCGGGCTATTTCTCATCAACAAGTACATGCCAGTGTCTTCCCAGGACCAGAGAGTTCTGCTCTTGGGCTACTCTGGGAATTTCTAGTTTGATGAATGCATCTCATATGACTGTGGGCATCTGGTCTTCCCTTAGAAATATATAGGGTACTAAAAAAAGACACTGTTAGGCCAAGATAGTTCATGGTGTTTGGATTACCTACCTCATAAGTAGCTCTGTTTTAAAAAAAAGGCATCAGAGAGAATACTATGGAGTTCAGATGATTAATCATATGCCTAAAGTTCAATGAACAAATATAAACCTTTCTGTGGAGCAAAAATGGTTCTGGAGATGTGTTTTATTCCCAGGCTGTGGGCTTTAAGCAGAGGGATAAATTGGAGTATGGCAAATCACAAATTTCATGTCACCTTTCTAGCTGAACCCCTGAGGGCTCTCTACTTCAAGGTTTGGATATCTAATGCTCATGAATAGTAAAAGAAATCATAGCATTGAATCAACACATGCTTCAAATACATCCAATAACAAAATAAAGGTTTTTCTACCAAGATAGAAATCTAGTTCATTTGCCTTCCATGACAGAGTGTAATGAATGGATGTACCACTATGAAATATCTGCAGGAAACTAACAATCTTTACCTGATTGCCATCGACCTGGTAGCCATGTTTATTTGCCAAGGTCTTGGCCATTGAGATGGTCACTGAAAATCCAACGATGGCTATGGCAATGGCATCCACATACACGAGGTGGAAGAGGCTGGTGTCTGGATTGGCTGGAGGTAGTAGCCTGAAAAGTTAAGCTGATTTTAACTCAAGTGCTTTGACCACCAGGAAACCACTGGGAAGCATTAGAGATGGGCAGAGTCTACAATGAGGTCACCAAGGTTTGGGTAGTTGTTTGCTCTGGGTTAGCAAAAATGAGGGCTCTCCTTGACAGAGAGAGGTTCTTTCCAAGTCCAAACTGTACAAAGCAGGCATACTACCTGGATGGATTATCAGCAGAGATCAGATGCTGTTTTATTTATAAAGGAGTAACCTCATACTGCATGGCGCCCTGTTGGTAGGTGTAAATAAGACACAGAAACAGGAAGAAGAGAGAGTCAGCAAAGTGCTCAGATGCCATAAGACATTTAAACTTGTCTTGGGGTGGGGAGGATGTTGGAGGGACAAGGACTACCTTGGAGAAGAATTACTGTCATTGTAACATGATTCACTTGTCTCACTGTTATACAAGGTAAGGACTCTTAAGTCTGTTAACTCTTTGCATGTCATTGTTCCTTCAGTTCTAACATGGGAAAGGAGCAGCGGCCAATTATACTCCTTGAGTCTCACCTATACGAATCCTGGGAATCTGAAGGAGCCCAAAGTGTGATTCCTGCCTCTACAAAGGGGAACCTGACTTTTGTAGTTTGGAACAAACTACACTTGAAACAAAACAGAGATTCCCTAAAATGTTATAGGGGAAAAGGCAACAGGGATTTTCTAAGACATCCTGCTTCAAATCAAGGCATTGTGCTAAATAACAATCACTTAATAGAGACACAATGATATCATTATTACAAAACAAAATTATTATTCATGTAATAATATCATTATTACAAAATTATTATTATTAAGTGCTTTCTTTGTGCCAGGTTCTGTGCTTACTTATTTTTTTTCCCAATAGCCCTGTGAATGAGGCATCATTATAATCTCAATTTTACACAGGTGGGGAAATGAGGTTAATTAAGCAACTTTTTCAAGACTGAACAGTTCTACTAGGTACAACAAAACCAGGAAGAGCCTGCCTCTCTATTTCTCTCACTATGTTATGCACAGTGACAGAAGGGACACTTCAAATTCTTGGGTAAAAAAGGGAAGGGAGGAAGGGAAAGGAAACTAGTATCTGTTAAGGCTAGATCACACACTATTTACTTGATATAAGCCATCTCATTTATCCTCACAATAGTCCTATTTGAGAGCTACCACTATTAGCCTAATTAATAGGTTAAAAAAGGGATACTTTTAGATGCTAAGTGATTTCCCCAAGATGGATCAGAAAATTAAATGCAGGGGGTCTGAGTAAATTAGTTGTCTTTCCCCTGCCCATTGATGCACAAAGGGAAAGACAACTAATTTACTCACAGGGAAGGCCTAGCACAAGGGTTGGACCTGAGGAGTAAAAATGTAAGAAATGGATGTATTTTGGAATGAATTCAGGAAAGTAAACTCCAAGTAGGTACATTACCATGACTGGGATCTTAGTAACTGTCAGTTGCCACTTTCTGGGTCCGAAAGTATGTTTGGCTTAGGAATGTGTACAGATAAGGGTAATAGTTTACTTGTTACTGTTACTTGTTACACCAACCATTCCTCTCATTCTGGTAAGTGCTGACAGTTTCTCTCATCTAGATGTGAAATCTATTTGCCCTCTTGCTGAACCTAAGTTGGCCTTCTGATTTGCTTTGAGCAACAGAATGTGGTGGAAGGGATGCCCTATGAATGCCTAAAGTGACCTGGCAAATTCTCTACGTTTCTTTGTTGTTGCCCTGAGCACCATGTAAAGAGGTCTGGCCACCCTGCTGGGGACACCATGTGGAGAAAAGATGCCAGTCAGCCCCCAGCTGTTCCAACCACTCCAGCTGAGGCAACAAACATGTGAATGAAGCCCTCTTGGATCCTTCAGCATGAGATACCCCTTCAGATATGTCCAGGTGTATGATAGCGCCCCAGGGAGACCAGAACCCCGGTGGAAGCCGTCCTAGACTGAAGAATTATGAGCAAATTAATGATTGCTGTTTTAAGATACTGTTTGGGAGTGGTTTGTTATGAAGTAGCAATAAGACTCATAATAAGAGAAACAGTATGACTCTATGTAGACATGCAGGTAGGTGAGTATTTGTTACCTGCCTCTTTAGGGTAAAGTTTCAGAAGGACAAGGTTTCTAGGCAGCCAAGTTCCAGAACGGTAAAATGTTTTTGTTTGTTGGTGCTTCAAGTTTAGTTCTCACAAATAAAATGAAAGCAATATATTTGGATATAGTACAACAGGGAAAGGCAAGCATTTAGTGGAAATTATGGTGACATGTGAATTTTAATGTATCAGCATATTTTTACAAGGAAAATTTGAAGTGTAAAAATTTTGCATTTAATCAAATTATTTGTAACTAGTAAGTGAGAGTTATCTATTGGGTTGAATCGAAGATCAGAGTTTATCAGTTACTGTGTTAGAGACCCAGGTGTGAAGTAATGGAAAGATCACACACATCTGGGTATCAAGAAGGACAATTTCCAGGTCCAGGCTGGGACTCTCCAAGTCACTAAAGCTCATTTATGTCTCTCAACTATCACTTCCCTGACACTTAAAACTTCAACCCAGTCCCTCCGATGGCTTACTTGCCTTCTCTTGTTTTCAAAGCATTTTGCATTATTTGTCTATTGATCAATTGTCTATCTCCATTAGAATATAAGCTCCATGAAAGCAAGGACTTTTTGCTTGAGTGTGTTTTTCTCTTTAATTGTTGTGCTCCTGATACACAATAGACATTCAATAAACAGATGCACAATAAATAAGAATAAATGAACTTTTCTGTAAAATAGAGATAATAATGTATTTTGTCGATAGAGTTGCTTTAATCTCAACTGATATGGCAGATATACAAGTATTTTATAAATTATAAGTCAAAGTTGAAAAGCAGGGTATTTCTACTGTGCCATAGCTTTACGCCGAATCATTATAAGAAACATGTTCACTGACATATTGTCATGAAGTTTAAAGGTAGAGTGCAATCTTCCTCCTTCAACACTTGTACTATGGGATGAGCTTTGGCTTAGAGAACATCTTCAGAGCCCTCCGCTTCCCAGGAGACTCAGGACTGGAGGGCAAGGCCTGATGGAATGGGAAGTTCCCTCAATGTCCAACATCTGGGCAAATGTCTGACTCTGTTAGGAAGAGAGAAGAGGGTGTTGAGAGAAAGCAAAATAGTACAAGAGATAGAAAGACAGGGATATACCTAGAGATTCAGAGAGGGTCGAAGTAAGATAAGCAGAGGTGGTAGTCATTCTTGCTTTCAGATACAGAGAAAGATTAATCAATGTTAAAAATGTAGAGTAGGTAATATAGATGAAGCACAGAAGCAAGCAGCATATGATTTGAAATTAGAAAACCCACAGTAATAGCGGACCTCAGAACTTCCAATTAGCCTGTCTTGAATGTGCAATGTGCAGACCAGGGCTACACTGGCTGTGATGGTCTCCTGCCCTCTCATGGCTGCCCTAGGAGAAGCAGGGATTACCAGGACCCCATTGAAAGGCAGGGACACTGAGGTGTTAAGAGGATAAGTGACCCACTATGAGTAAGGTCTTTTGTTCTTAATTTATGTGTCACTCAAGGAAATGTTTTAAAAACTCTTAAGGAAAACAAAAGAAAAAACATTTCCTACGGTTGGTGGAATTGTAAAATAGTACAAATGCTATGGAAAGCAGTATGTGATTTCCTCAAGAAATAAAAAATTAAACTATCATATTATCCAGTAATTCTACTTTGGGGTTTATACCCAAAAGGATAGAAAACAGGGTCTCAAATATATATATTTATTTTTACCAGTGTTCATAGCAAGTACTATTCACAATAGCCAAGTGGTAGAAGCAACATAAATGCTCACTGATGGATGCTTGGAGAAACAAATACAGTATATATACAGTAGAATATTACTAAACCTTAAAGAAAGAAGAAAATACTGTTATGTACTACAACATGAATAAACCCTGAGGACATTATGCAAGTGAAAAAAAAAAAGACAAATACTGTTTGATTCCACTAACATGAGGTACCTATGGACCTTTTCATTGAACTAGAAAGATGAAGATGGTGGAGCTGGGAGATGGAGAAGGAGGAAGTCATTTAACGAGAATAAAAATTCAGATGTGCAATATGGAAAAACTCTGGAGATGTGTTTTACAATGATTTGAATATACTTAACATTATTGAACTGTCAACTTAAAAATGGTTAAGTGATATGTTTTATTAATACACTCACCCATTCCCAACCCCTAGCACCCTCAGTTATTTGGTATGCTGGAAAAGATTATTTTCATCGCAATAGTACTTATATCAGAGGTTAGAAACAATTTGATCATTCAAGTCACCCTGTTACCAAAGTCAACTATTTTCCTACCCCAGAGGAAGTGTTCCAACGACATCCACATTGTATGATTCTTTCAAGTTAAATCCAGCTGAGATGCCAGTTCCCATTACCACCTAAGACAGACACAAATACAAATGTACCTTCAGGGATGAATGTTCAAATGTCAGAAAAATAAACTTCAAAGAATTTCTTAGCCAAGTCTAACCTAGTCTCACTTTTGATGGTCAGTTTTAAAATGAGAAGTTTTTGTTAGCTTTCAGCCATTCTAACTTCTCTCAATGACTCTACATCATGTAACACAAATAGGTTTTAAAGTTTCCTTGAGGCCTGGAATGATTTTCTTCTCACTTTGTTCTGTTCCCTGCTGAGGTGTCAGGCTGGTTCAGTGCAACAGAAAGAGGACATTAAGCTTCTCAGGGGTGGACCTTACCTTGGGGCAGGTAAAAGGAGTCTCTGGCCAAGCTCTCATGAGTGGAGGGTAGTAAGATGTGTGTGGTGAGGGTGGCTCAGCATATCAGTATGAAATGAAAGAAATCAATGTTTGGATTTAGAACCCTCCTGCTGACTCTGTTTCTAGGACAGCAGCACCCCACAGTTGTCTTCTCCAGGGCCCCAGTGCACACTCCCCAGGGTGATGATGGATAGAAGGCCACCCTGGATGGTCAGGCCCCAGATTTACTTGAGGGATATTGCTCAACCCTTAGTGAGACACAGTGAGACGGCAGTTTGCTTCCATCTCCATAACTACTGCTCATATTGCTTTCTGAAGAGGTTACCCAGGAGGGGAGGAATTAGACTATCTCTTACAATTTTAGAACCCTTTTTTTCTCTGGGAGTGGACATGTAAGTCCCGGTTTCCACTTGGGAGTCCAGCAAGAGATTCTAACCCTCTTTGTATGGGAAATAAGGCAGGAAAGCCCCACTTACTGAGTGAGCAGTGAAGGTTGCCTTTCCTGCCCGGGTACTTCCCAGATACCCTTTAGAGACTCCTTTGTTTTCCAGGGAAATGGTTTGCCAAAATTCTGTCATTGAAAGGTCTTTCAATCATAATTTAATCCATGCCTTTTCAACTTCTTATCAAAGCTATCCACAGAACACAGAAAATAGAAGCCATATAGGAAAGTTTGGGGATAGACTCTTTAGGATCCCCTTTAAACAAAAAGTAAAATATTTTTTATTATAAAAACATTCTTTTGAGCTTTGCATTCTATTTTATAACACATCTTTTTGTATCTGTTGGGCACTGTGTAGACTTCTAATTGAAGGAAGCTCATAGCTTGAACATTGTTCATAGTATGTTCATTTTGATAAAACTGTGTCTTTGCAAGCTGGGTGTTTAGTGGTCGCTATGATTTAAAAAAAAATCCATGTGAACAGGAAATGAAGGTGGTGTTGTCCAATTAGGTTCCAAGGTCTGAGAATTTGTATAGTGCTCAACAGGTGTACACATCCATGAATAAATAACTGTAGTTATCCGAGAACATATTTTTTATTCCAATTTTTGTGTATTTTTTTTAATGAAAAGCTACCAAGCTGTCAGTCATAAATACGTATTAAGGTGTTTGGACCTAACTACTTCTTAAATGGAACCGTGAGGTGCTTCTTTGGCTCAGGAGTAACTAAGAAAGTTTGGGAACTTTTGTTTTTTACTATTTTGAAAGTGCAGACAACTTTATCTTTCTCTGATTATGAGACCAATATATACCCATTAAAAAACAATTATATCACAAACAATTTGAGGAAAATAAATCCTCCAAACTCCCATCACTCAGAGATAAAGTTAAAATTTGTATTTATGGTCTTCATCTATATTTAAAAGTCATATATATTTATGTTTTAATGCTTTTTCTTTCTACTTTTTGTTATCTATTTTGACAGAATTAAGAGAAAAAATATACTCTCTCTGCTCCTCTTTCATCCACTTCAAAATCCCTCACAGAAACAGGTACATGCGTTGTAGGAGTTGAATAGATCATCTCCTCGAGTGGACTTACCGCAAAGAACTCTAAAGGAATGGGTGCTGGCAGTTTCTCTTTAAATCTCTCATTAAACTCCTTTCCACCCAACAGCAAACCAAAAACCATCAGCCCGACGCCTAGGGAACACACGTTGAGGTTTTTAACATTCTGCAACACAGCAACTGTACTCTGTAACACAGTGAACACTGGAGTTTATACCAAGAAACGACCTCTGTATTTAGTGACTCAACACATACAAGTTACCTAGAAGAGGCGATTTACAGAGACAGAGGTAGAGGAGTTACCAGAGGTTGGGTGGAGGGGGAGAGAGGTGTTGTCTAATGGATGTGGAGTTTCTGTTTGGGATGATGAGAAGGTTCTGGAAATGGGTATTGGTCATGACTGCACAATACTGTAAAAAATGCACTAATGTCACTGAATTGCTTCCTTTAAAAAATAAAGTGGTAAGTTTTATTATATATATTTTACCACAATAAAAAAAGTCTCAGATAAGCTCAGAAACTGAATTGCTTCCTTTAAAAAATAAAGTGGTAAGTTTTATTATATATATTTTACCACAATAAAAAAAGTCTCAGATAAGCTCAGAAAGAAAGGGGGTGGGGGGGGGGAAGAAAGGAAGGCCAGGGATATAGCTTAGTCTTAGGGCATATGCTGAGCATTCTTTAGTTTGATTCCTAGCACTACAAAAAAAAAAAAAAGTTAAAGAATAAATAGTTCTTGATTAGCCATCCTATCGCTGGGCATTTCTAGTTAAAAGTTCTCAGAGCTGGAGTGTAACTTAGTGGTAGAGAATGTGCTTAAGCAAGTACAAGACCCTGGGTTTGATCCCCAGCATCACAGAAAAAAAAAAAAATTTCCTCTGGCTATAATTTCTTCGTAGCATCCACTAATTAGCTGGCATTTTGATCTAGTCATACAATTTTATAATTGTAATTCTTATTCAAGTTTCTTATACCAAGAAACGACCCCTGTATTTAGTGACTCTAAATGTAGTGTTTTGTAATATGCTGCTATCTCAATGTATTATTATAAATTTAGAAAAATAACCCTGAGGCTGAGCTGTGAGCATTAGGAAAGAATTAAGAGTTGATATCAGCAAAATATTCTGAAGGTAAACACAAGAAAAGCTTTTAGTTTAAAGAGGGAGAAAGTATTGTTAGCAGATGAAAGAGAAGTTAGGTGGACTGTGAGGACAGGGCATGAAGTTTGGAATGGAGCTCAAGAGAGTTAGAGAAGAAAGCCACTGGGTTATATCCCACAGCTACAGTCTAGGTACCCCGAATATAGTCAGTTCTCATCTAAATCCAACAAAGAAGACCCCTTCCAAGCCCAGGCCATGCACCCTCTCCCATCAATGCCTAGAACAAACTCAGATATGCTTGGATTTTGTGTTTTCTTTTTCTCACAAGCCATTTTGAAAAATCTCAGAGTAAGAAGCATGTTACTAGCTATTACCAGAAAAACAGTTTAACTATTTAGGGTATATTCTTATAGTTCCATTCTAATCAGTCAAGGACTCAAATTTAAATGTCACTTCAAAGTGACTTTCCTATGTCTCCCTATTCAACTTCTAGAACAATACGCAACTTTTCTTTGCAATACTTAACATAATTTGTAATTACTTACATATTTGTGCAATTCACAATTTACCAATTATCTTCCTCTTAGACTGTAAGTTCCAAAGGACAAGGGCTGTATCTGTTTGGTTCACTTTTTTTGGGGGGGGGAGGGGTACCAGAGATTGAACTCAGGGGCACTTGACAACTGAGCCACATCCCCAGCCCTATTTTGTATTTTATTTGGGACAGGGTCTCACGGAGTTGCTTAGCACTTTGCTGCTGCTAAGGCTGGCTTTGAAATTTGGATCCTCCTGCTTCAGCTTCCTGAGATGCTAGGATTATAGATATGCTCCACCGCATCCAGCTTGGCTGTTTTATCTCAGTGCCTGGCAGAGAGACCTACAAAGGCTGTAGCAGCATCTCTTAAGGTTTAATATCTAGGACTTCTACTGTCAATTGGTTCTAATCATTTCCTAGTTTCCTCTTTATCCATGGATCATTTAGAAATGTCATTATTAGCATTCAAATACATCGGGCTTTAAAAAATATATTTAGTCACTGATTTCTAGTTATATTTTACTCTGTGAAAAAATGTTGAAGTTTCAGAATTTGTAATCAGTTTTGTATAATCAGTTTCAACATGGACAGTTATTACCATTGCTCCCCATGTAATTGCAAATGATTTATCTGAATTGTATAGAGTCTATGCATATTTTATCATATTAAACTGGTTAATTATGTTCATTAAATCTTTTATATCCTTCTTTTTTTTTAGCTGCATGAGTTAGCAATTTTTGAGAGAGAAGTTTTCCCATTATGTCTTTAAATTATTTGTTAGTGTCCAAAAAGAACAAAATTTGTTCTTAAGAAAAACCTTCTCTTCACCTAATTAGAGTAATGATATAGTCACCAAATAAAGACCTAACACAAAATTATCTGTGATGCAGAAAGAATCACTATCAATAAAATAGGATTTTAGGGTTTAGTTCACTTTGTGGCACTATTCTCAGAAAGCCTCAAAATAGGGCTGAGGTTATGGATCAGTGGTAGACCGCTTTCCTAGCATGTGTGAGGCACTGGGTTTAATTCTCAGCACCACATATAAACTAATTAAAAAAAAAGGTCCATTGACAACTAAAAATATGAAAAAAAAGAAAGCCTCAAAATGTCTAAGTCTTTTTCCTTTTATGGAAATCCTTGAAAAAAAAAAGAAATAATAAAAAGAAAAAAAGAAAAAGAAACCTTGAAGATAAAAGATGAGGAGGAAAAATAAAGAAGGAAAACCAGTACCACCAAATCAGAAGTTGCTTACTTACATACACCACTGAAAAGATGCCACTGTACCGCTTTGTTTTAACCCCAAACAGGTATTTTAACATGGACGTGAAGACATGCACAGCTGCCGCAGTGGTAAACCCCCGGACCAGAGGCTCTGTGAGGTATATGGCCACAAATCCAAACCTACAGACACCTAGGCAAAACTATGTTGTTGTTGTTTTTTTAAGACAAAGAAAGAAAGAAATCACATGATAGGTTATAGGAAATTATGATCAATGGAAATGTAAAAATTCTTTCTGGAACACTTTCTGTCATTACAGGCTTGCAACTGCAGTAGTTCATTAGATAACAATTACTATTAACATAGTTAACAAATTAATCACTGGTTATAGAGAAAACCATGGGAGCTGTGGAGTGGCTTGGAGCCCCAAGGGGCAGTGGTCATAATGCTTTCCCTGTCTACTGAACTAGGGACATCTTAGTCATGCATCACAGTTATTCCTTCCAAGCAGATAAGGAATGTCCTCTTCTCCTTATAAACCAATCCTACTGTTTCAAATTTGTCTTGCTTTTGGGACTTCTAAAGTCCCCAACTGAAGCCTGCTAATCACTCCTAATTGTCAATAAGGCATGCAGTTTATAGTGTCTGAACTCTATAAACCCCGAGTTCTAGAGTTTTACTGGTTGGCCCTGCCCACCGCATAGTAAAATTATTCCACCACCTAGTAAGTTTATCCTAGTAAGATTTTCTTTTGCTTACTAGTAAGTAGTCAAGAGGGTTCAACATATACTAGATGAACAAGTCAGAGCCCAATTCCCCGTTTTCCAGTCTCACCTGAATGATTCCTGAAAGTAAGGTCACAGACATGGCAACTTTTACTCTCAAGGCATCTCTGGCTTCTGTACCATTGGTTGCATTTACTCCTCCTGGAATGACTATATCATCTGGTACTAATCGAACAGCCACACCACCAATCATCAAGCTAATAACAGCAAAAGGACCTGAAATGATGAAACATGAATGTCCACTGTCAGGGGCTTTAGGAAATTGTTCAGTGTACCAGGTGTGATGAGCATATATGATCCTTATTCAGGGGTACATGAAAACTCTCTCCAGTGCATCTGATGTGATTATTGCCAGTATGTCAAGAGACACAGGTGAGGTCAATTAGTCATCCTTGGACAAAGACTTCCCTGACCTGCTGTAGCACTCTGTGCCTGATGTGTGTGCAAACTGTGCTTCCAAATGTGACCACAACAATATCTCCCATCCCACAGGCTCTTCCTGTAACTTGACAATTTCCAACCAAGAGGTGGAGTCTAGTTGCTCTCCCCATGAATCTGGGTGGCCTTATGACTTACTAATAACCCATAGAATACAGCAGCGATCACACTGTGTGACTTTGGAAGCTAGGTGATAAAAGGTGATACCAGTTCTACCTCACAGCTGTCAAACTTATGCTGGAGCCTGGGCCACCATGTAAGAAAGCTCCAACCAGGCCACGTGGAGAACTTCTAGGACTGCACAGAGGAGTTGGGATGAAAGGGAGTAGACAGGAAGGCAGAAGGGAGAGAGGAGGAATTACCCAGACAACCTCTTCCCAGGTCCTGACGCAGAGGAACTGTGAGAGGTAATAAAATCATTGTTTTTCATGCTTTCTATTTATTTATTCTTTATATTAAATTTATTTTAAAAACTTTTATTTTTAAAAACAGAATATAAGCTGCTTAATTTGGGGAGCATTTCTCACCCCTATAATAGATATCTAAGACACTGTGGTGGTCTTAAGGACCATCACTACTCTGATGAAATTTACATACATCTGATCTTAAATATATTAAAGAGAAAACATGTACAACTCAGAGCCTAAAACATGATGAAAGTGACACACATGCATAGCCATTACGAGCTCAAAATACCACTATTAACATAAAGAAGGAAAACCAGACACAAGCAAATTGTATTAGAAATAAAGCATTTACCTCATTTCACAGGTTTCAACAATTGCTCTTTTATACAAGAAACTTGTCCTTTTTAATTTTCCCAAGATAAAAAGAAAACTTTTTAACCTTAGAAATCTTGGGAGGAGTCTATTTTTTAAAGCACCTATTGTATATTCAGTATCAAAAGTTACCACAAAGTGGATGTTCTATGACACTATTTCCTTGGCACATTGCAAAGTTTGGAAATCCAAAAAAGAAAGGTAGTAGAATGTCAAGTGTAAGATTTTACCTATGGATATATGTCTGGAGGTTCCAAGAAAACAGTACATGATAACAGGATAAAATGAAGAGTACAGGCCGAACACCGGAGGCACAGCTGCCAGCATTGCGAAGGCTAAGCCTGTGGAGTTGAGAGCCAGAGAAATGGGGAGACTATTAGAAAACAAGGGGCCACATGGACTTTTCTCTTGGTTCTCTCTGATAAGCATCTTAATGGAAGCTGGTGTGTCTTACCTGCTCACCCTTCCACCCCAATCTTGCATGCAATCTTGTACCTACAGAGTCCAGGCTGAGACAGTTTTCTTTGTTATCTCTGCTTTGCCATTAGGTGGATGTTTTCTGCTTTATTCTTTCACACATTAGATAAGAGCAGGGAAAAAAATCTTATTTGACTTGATGGATGCAGTTGTAGGCTGTTGTTGATGCGCAAATGTCATCTCTTTCTCTACTGGGCCATTTTTTGTGGGTTTGTGGAGACCCCTTTGCTATTAGGAAGCCACTCCCTGGCCTATGTGATGCCCCTCCACCTGACCCTTGGATTCCTCCCCTGGCTCCCTAAGATATAGTCATCCAGGTTCTTTCTGCTGGCATTGGCTCATCCTGTGGGAGGGCTTCTTGGGCAGCACCTTGAAAGGAGCCAAGCTGGGTTACCCTTCAGGGTCCCCAGTTTTTCAATGGGAAAGCTTGGCCCTTGACCGCCAGAAACTTTAGCAGTACAGGTTATACCTATTGGAAGACTTTCTCTTCATTCTTCTGTCCCAGGGACTTCACACCATCTTTTACCTGTGACTCTTTTTTTCTTTAAAAAAAATGAACTTATTTGTTAGAGAAGCTTTAGATCCATAATAAATTGAATAGAATGCTCAGCGATTTCCCCCATTCCTATACAGCATAGCTTCCCCCATCACCAATATCTCCCATCAGAGTGGTACACTTGTGACAAATGACAAACTTATACTGAAGCATTGTTATAACCAAAGCTTATATTAGGGTTCACTCTTGGTGTTGTATATTCTATACAAATGTGTAATGACATGTATCCACCACTATAGTATAATGCACAATGGTTTCATGGACCTAAAAATCTTCTGTGCTCTGCCTATTTATCCCTCCTTCCTCATAAATCCCTGGCACCACTGTTCTTTTTATTGTCTTCATGGTTTTGCCTCTTCCAGAATGTCATGTGGCTGGGATAACACTGTATGTAGCTATGTCAGATTGACTTCACTTAGAAATACACATTTAAGCTTTCTCCATTCTTTTTGTGGCTTGATAGCTCATATCATTTTAGTGGTGAATAATATTCCATTATCTGGATGTACCAGTTTATTTACCTATTAGTCTACTAAAAGAGATTACATCTTGGTTACTTCCAAGGTTTGGCAATTATGAATAAAGTTGCTAAAATGTCCAGATTTTTTAAAAAGAGACAATTTTTTTTAGAGAAGTTAGATAAGTAGGATTAGGAAGCAGGCTCCACAAACTCTGGGGACATTGCCCAATGCTCTGAGTAGCACTCTTGTCATCCTTCTTTCTTGCTTTTATGTGGAAGGAAAATATATAGGGTCTTTAGAAATTTCTCATTCCCATCTTATATCAGTCTCCTCTTCTCCTCATATATTCTCATATAAAAGTTTGGATGTCATTCACTCATAGTTTTGCATAGATGGTCTGGCATCCCTCCAATAGGTAGGCAGTAAACACCATTTTTTGTAGCTTTGGGAGCTCAGCTGAATTTCTAGGGCAACTAGAAAACTCACTAATGCACTGTTATGTTTTGAAGAAAACAACAACAACAACAACAAACTACTCTACCTCCAGTGTTGCTTAGGCTGCAATCACTTCCAACTCTATCCTGTTTTTCTGCTATTTTTCTTCATTTTCCTAAATCAGCAGCTCTCATTGGAGAGTGCTTTTGATGCCTGCCCTCCCCCCAATCACCACCACCAATGACATATGGCAAACTCTGGAGATATTCTGTTTATCATGATGAGGAATTCTGCTACCATACAGGGTTAGATAGCAATGCTATCAATCATCCTATAATTCACAGGATAGTTCCCACAATATGTAAAAGGGACAGGGTTGACAAACCTTGTTTTAAGTAAAATGTTTATATTGTTATTTCCCAGTTTATCAATTTTAGATATAAACTATTAACTTTCTATTCTATTATCTACCTTTCGGTTTCTAATTACTTATATCATAATTGCATGGGTTTCTGTCTCTTTTATAGAAAGTCAAGTTTTCTTCTTTTTATCCCTAGTATTTAGATGTTTTGCTGTGATGTGTCATGTTTTAAATTATTTTTCATTTTTGTCTGCAGGGTACTTAATGATTTCTCTCAGTCTGAAAAAACTCATGTACTTCAATTTTGGGAATTGTTCTTTGATAATTTCTTCCCTTTTTATTTCAACCTACTTTCTTTCTGTAAGTCCTATTAGACATGACAGAACATTAGGCTTGATTCTCTGATATTTATTTTTTAAAAAACTTGTTTCATTTATTTATCTTTTATCTCTACTGCCAAGATATTTCCTTTTCTTTATCCTCCAATTAAATGTTTTATTCTAGATATCACATTTTTAGTTTCTATGAGCTCATTTTTATTATCTGATGCTTTTTAAAAATAGACCCCTGTTCTTGTCTCATGGATTCAACATGCTTTTATATTTCTTTAAAGATACAATAGTTTAAAACTTCTTAATTTTATCCTCTCCATCATTTCTGTTTCTCATGAATTCCTTCTCTGTGTATGGTTTGGTCTTTCTTGAAGCTTAATACGTATTGGCTTGCTTTGTTTACCAATGGGTTTTATTGCAGTGCAACTGGGTGGCCAGACAATCTCTTCATTGGGGGTCCTCTAGCTGTCACTCTGTCTTTTCTCTGGGGACAGTTCCCCATCTGCCTTGGGCTATGTCTTTTTTGCAGGCACTTTGGAGCTGAGCAGGGTGAGGGAAGAGTCTTTGTTGGCTCACAGCTGAACATGCAGACTTTCATTTAATCCTCCTGACAGCTCTGGGTGTCATCACCTTATCATCCCCTGCATGGCATAGGGTGGGCACCTGAGTGCCTATGCACTACTTATAACATAGACATTCAGCCAATTATCTTGCTCTTGTCCTTCTTCCTGGCTCTCAGCTTTGACAATATTTGGAGCCTCCACACTCCCAGTGTTCTGTGGGGTAGGTTCATAAATTTCAGATGTCAACTTCCTCCCTTCAGTTTTCAGTTGCCCATATACATAAACACTTATTTCCACCCCCACCCAGGTCTACTATGTCTTTTCTCCCATTCTCTTTGTTCAAGCTGGTTCATACCACTTCCCCTTCCTTTACTGATATTTTAGCAGAATTTTGAATGAAGACAAAACAGTGATTCGATCTGCCATGCTTAACTAAAAAATTCTTTCAGATATTTAAATCATTTATCAATCACAGTAAATTTACTTTCTCTTAGATTTCTATCTTTTTTACATTTTGTTTGTCATATTTATCTGTCTTCATTGATTTATGATGAGCAAAAATACCTTTTCAATAGAAAATTGATTGTAGATAATCTATACCTCTTAGCAGCATCTGCTGGATCATTCCATATATTGAAATAGGTTCCTTCTTTTTGAAATATCACATATGCTCCTGGTTTTCCTTTCTGTTCCAGATACTTTTCTTTTCAGTCTCTTCTGCTGGGTCCTCCTTCTTTATTTGGCCTTTTTTTTTTTTTTATTGTTGGTCGTTCAAAACATTACACAGTTCTTAATACATCATCTTTCACAGTTTGATTCAAGTGGGTTATGAACTCCCAACTTTACCCCGTATACAGATTGCTGTTTCACATCAGTTACCCTTCCATTGATTGACATATTGCCTTTCTAGTGTCTGATGTATTCTGCTGTCTGTCCTATTCTCTACTATCCCCCCTCCCCTCCCCTCCCCTCCCCTCCCCTTTTCTCATCCCTGTTTAATGTAAATCTTCTTCTCAAGCTCTTTGTCCTTACCCTGTCCTTGTTTACTCCCCTTATATCAAAGGGGTCATTTGGTATTTGTTTTTTAACGATTGACTAGCTTCACTTAGCATAATCTGCTCTAATGCCATCCATTTCCCTCCAAATTCTATGATTTTGTCGTTCCTTAATGCAGAGTAATACTCCATTGTGTATAAATGCCACATTTTTTTTTATCCATTCATCTATTGAAGGGCATCTAGGCTGATTCCATAATCTTGCTATAGTGAATTGTGCTGCTATGAACATCGTTGTAGCAGTGTCTCTGTAACATGCTCTTATTAGGTCTTTAGGGAATAGACTGAGAAGGGGAATAGCTGGGTCAAATGGTGGTTCCATTCCCAGCTTTCCAAGAAGTCTCCATGCTGCTTTCCAAATTGGCTGCACCAATTTGCAGTCCCACCAGCAATGAACAAGAGTGCCCTTTTCCCCGCATCCTCTCCAGCACTTATTGTTGTTTGACTTCCTAATGGCTGCCAATCTTACTGGAGTGAGGTGGTATCTTAGGGTAGTTTTGATTTGCATTTCTCTAACTGCTAGCGATGGTGAGCATTTTTTCATGTACTTATTGATTGATTGTATGTCCTCCTCTGAGAACTGTCTGTTCAGGTCCTTGGCCCATTTATTGATTGGGTTATTTGTTATCTTATTGTCTAATTTTTTGAGTTCTTTGTATATTCTGGTTATTAGGGCTCTATCTGAAGTGTGTGGATTAAAGATTTGTTCCCAGGATGTAGGCTCCCTGTTTATCTCTCTTATTGTTTCTTTTTCTGAGAAAAAACTTTTTAGTTTGAGTAAGTCCCATTTGTTGATTCTAGTTGTTAACTCTTGCGCTATGGGTTTATTTGGCCTTTAATGCTGGACAGAATGTGTTCTTGGTTCCCTTCTCTTTTCACTTCACATTTTCTCCCTAGGTGCCCTTGTCTCCTACCGTGGTTTAAATGCTCTATATCTGTCAAAGATTCCCAAAGTGACATCTCTAGGCATGCCTCTTTTTTAAGTTCATCACATTTGAATATAAACTTGAAATATCCAATTGTCTATCTCACAAGTACCTTAAAATGCACAAGTTCAAACTTATCCTTCAATTCCATTCCTGTGATTTTTATTATTCTGCAACCATCCTTCCATCCCTCAGTAACAGAAACCTGGGAGTCATTTTGACTATTCCTCTTCCTTATGGTCCCCTTATCCAACTCAATCGCCCAGCAACCTTAAAGCTATCCTTGACACTCCTTCCTCCCTCATTCTCACTAAACAGCTAGTCTTACTGATCTTACCTACAGAATACATATCACACAGTTTTCCAGTTGTTTCCATTTTTAAAAAGATATTTTTTTTAGTTATACATGGACACAATACCTTTATTTTGTTTATTTTTATGTGGTTTTGAGGATTGAACCCAGTGCTGCACATGTGCGAGGCAAGTGCTCTGCCACTGAGCTATAGCCCCAGGCCCCAGTTCTTTCCATTTTTATAGCCATCACCCTAGTCCAAGATGAAGAAAGCCAACTGGTTAAAAATGAGCTTGTGAGATGACTGTGAAAACCCAACAAGGCAAAATCCTGAGGATTACTTTAAGTATGAGTTTATTAGGTTCCCTGGAGGCACATCCTGAGTTGTCAGTCGTGCTCCACTGAAGGTCAGTAAGCTTCTGTTTGCCATTGCAAATGCTGAGGCTTTATCTTCTCCTTACCCTGCCCTAGCCTCTGCCTTTGAATCTGTCTGTTTTTGCATTCTTGGGGGTGATGGTGCCAAATGGGTGTGGGAAACTATCCTCTACTTTGTCTAAGATTTCAATAGATTTAATAGATGTGGCAAATCAAACACTTGGAAAATTTAAAACTCAATAATTGATTGTTAGGGGAAGCATTTTTCTTAGAAATTAATTTTGGGGCCAGGTACAGTGGTGTACACCTATAATCCCAGTGAATTGAGAAGCTGAGGCAGGAAGATCTTACTTCAAGGCAGTCTCAGCAACTTAACAATGCCCTAAGCAACTCAGTAAAACCTTGTCTCAAAATAAAAAAATAACAAGATCTGGGGATGTAGCTCAGTAATAAAGTACCCCTCAGTTCAATCCCAAGTACCAAAAAAAAAAAAAAAGAAAGAAAGAAAAAGAA
Source organism: Ictidomys tridecemlineatus (assembly GCF_052094955.1). Classification (NCBI taxonomy): domain Eukaryota; kingdom Metazoa; phylum Chordata; class Mammalia; order Rodentia; family Sciuridae; genus Ictidomys; species Ictidomys tridecemlineatus. The sequence goes on from NC_135478.1 coordinate 174,229,139, forward strand.
GAAAAATCATTAGAAATTAATTTTTGGGAAACTGGCTAAGAAGGTAATGGATTTTTGACCAGCTAACTTAGAACCTGTTCAAGCCATTATTACCTTTGTCTATGCCAAGCCACTGGAATGAATAAATTGATATTTTCTTAAGTTCTTATATCAAATATAAAATCATAGTATATCATGATCCCTTGTAATTAGAGTATGGATTTAGAAGCCAAAATCTTTAATAACAACCACAACAAAATGTTGATTGATTGACTTAGCAAGGTAATACCAAATCAGTTTACTGATTTGCAAAATAGAACCACTATTTTCTGCTATGAATACTTCTGGGGCTTTTAAAGGGCAAAGTTTCTGAAGAAATCCATTAGGAAGGTAAAAGTTATAAAAATGACTGATAAAAACCACACATTTGCAATCATGATGGAAAAGGGTCAAATAACGGTTCAAGGAGATGATGACATGGGAAACAAAAGAAGAAAAACAACAAAAGAAAAGAAAGATATTCTACTAACCTTGAGGAAGCTGAAGCACTCCAGTGCTTATGCCTGAGACCAAATCACCCAACACATACTCCTTGAATTTATATGCTGGCAACCATTTAGTTATGGGCAGAAACATATAAATGATATTTCTTATTTTTTTAGGAGTACAGCTGTGAAGATAAAGACAGAAACAAAGTTATAAATAAGGAGAGTTCACAGAGTTCACAGTGTGACATTTTCCCTTCCTTATATCCATGAGTGAGAAAGAAACATTCACAACTGATGATTCAAGGTATTGCTAAATAGGGTCAGAGTCAGCAGGGCTGGGGTGGGGTGGTGGTGGACAGAGTGAGTGGTCTGGACATTCTGGGAGACAGAGGGAAGAGGTGAATATTTCAGCAGTGGGTGGAGAATTAGAAAGTGGGTCATTTGGGTAAAACTTGACACAAAAGTAAGGCATCGTAAAAGTAAAATAAACATGGTGACACCCATGATGAAGCCCAGGTTCCATCCTATGTCTAACACTGAACTGCTGTGGCTGGCTTGGCACATCAGGAGTGCTCACAATTCACTCTCCCTTCACTTCACGGTGGAACCATACAGTAAAGGGAGCAGATTGGAACACAACGTACGTGAATGCCTGTTTCAGTTTATCACCAATGGAATCCGAAACCTTGTCCTTCGTGTGTAGTCTTTCCTGGAGGACTGGATGACTAAAGATGGGCCTTTCCACATAGTATCTCTGGGTTGCTGCAAGGATTTCATTTTCTTCAGCATGATCCATAGTACTCCAAAATTATTTATTAACAGCAGGAGACAAGCATTTCTTGAGAGTCACTAAGGAAGAAAATTAAAGCTTCATGTCAGATGCCAAAGTCCTACTGCTTCTAAGCATCTCTTCCTCACAGTATTCCTCAGTTCTGAGGACTTCTTAGACATCCAGGGCACCCAACACATTATTCTGTATACAGTAGGCACTAATAAGTATAATAAAATCATAATCAATACAAACATAAACGTGATTTATTTCCTCCCAAAGCAACAAGTGTACTTTCAACAAAAGCTCATCCTAAGTTCAGTGGCTAATGCTGTCTCTAGTTCATATTAAGGGGAACTGTAAGGCAGGCCAACACTGGCCATCTGTTTATGCCAAGTAAACAGAATGGAGAGTAAGACTGCACTTAAATTGATACCCAATTTCCAGAAGGAGTATCAGCTTCCTTTCCCAATTCCATGCTTGTATTTGATTACTCCTCAAATTATTCTATGGTTCAGTCTGGATGTTCCTGTCTCCATTAAGCAAGTCCCTATGAGGCCACAAATAAAAACTTTAGCACAACAGTATAATACTGTTTTAAAGGTGATAATATTGTCAAGTGTTAGACTATTAGGATGGTTGATATTTTTTCCTTGCTACATAGTGAATACCTCTTATTTGAATAAAATAAATAATTGAGGAATAAAAATCTAACATATTTGTGTACCTGGAGATACATATAAGAATATTCACATGGTTTCATGACCGTAAACAATTGGTAAAAACCCAAATGTCTACTTGTATACAATAAAAAATATATTTTGGTGTATTCATAAACTGAACGCTATGCAGTTGTTAAAAGAAAGAAAATAAATCTATACATCATTATCAATAAATCCCAAAAACTTAATTTTGGGGCTGGGGTTGTGGCTCAGTGGTAGAGTGCTTGCTTTGCATGTGTGAGGCACCACATAAAAAAATAAACAAAATAAAGTTATTGTGTCCATCTACAACTAAAAACAAAAACATTTTCAATAAAAATGTAAGGCACAATAGATATATAGAGGATGCAATTACAATAAAAAACTTACAAAGAAAAAGTGTATATTGTTAGAGCAGTATACATTTAAATATATATGTGTGTGTAAAAGTACAAAAGTACAAAAGCATTTGTGACAATGGTAAACAGTAAGACCAGATGGTATTACCTCTGGAGAGAAGGGGAATGAGACTAGAGAGGGATAGTCAGAGAGCTCTGACTAACTGTTATTGGCAATGTTTAGATTGTAAAAAGAACGGGCATAAATAGAGCAAACATAAGATTTTATTGTGGTGAGTGGTAAGTAAACTGTTGTTTGCTACATGATTCTTTGTGCCTGTCTTAATTGTTGAACTATATATTCATAATAAAAAGCACACAACCCTTGGGCTGGGGTTGTTGCTCAGTGGTAAAGCACTTGCCTAGCATGAATGAGGCATTGGGTTCTATCCTCAGCACCACATAAAAATAATAAAATAAAGGTATTATATATATATTATATATAATATATATATTATATATATAGGCACACAACCCAATATTCCCAACAGAAGGAAGTCAATAGCAGAGGAACTGGAGCTAATGTGAATGCATGGTTAGGTTTGGGTGGTGCCTATGGCATTGGGTTACCAATGTCCATGAAACTTTGTGATGGTGAAAAGTCAGATTTTCACCAAAGTGAAACCAGTCTTGTGCAACTGGCCACAAAACAGAATGTAAAATAAATGCATATGTCCAAAAAGACTGAAAATTCAAGAGCCTCAAATAAAATGATATGCTCCAAGCCAGTGTGACCAAGTGCCACCAAGAATGGTATTTAAATGCTATAGTTTTAATGTTTTTGTCGTCTCTAAAATTTATGTTGAAACTTGATTGCCTATGCAATGAAGATGTGTGGCCTATAGGAGGGATTGAGCCAGAAGGACTCGGCCCTCATAAACAGGATTAGGTGGCCTTATAAAAGAGCCTGATGGAAGGATCCTGCCCCCTTTGTCCCTTCTGTCAGGTGAGGACACAGTGTCCCTCCCCTCCAGGTGGTGAAGCAATAAGGTGCCATCTTGGAGGTGGAGAGACCAGGCCCTCATCAGCGGGCAACTTGATCTTGGACTTCCTGGCCTTTGGAGCTGTGAGAAATAAGTTTATATTGTTTATAAATGACTCAAGTCTTGGCATTTTGTTTTATCAGCATAAACGAATCAAGGCAGGAATGATAATCTGAGGAAGAAGGACTATACAACAGAATCTGATAAAGATTATACATTTTTTGTTTTAGATTAGCAAGACTGGGTGGACACCTCTCATCTGACTTTTATGGTCACTCCTAGGAACCATTATAATACACTGAAATACAGCATCAGAAGTAAATATTAGACATCCTTATTTTTATTGTCAAGAGTTCTTTGGCTAGCCCCAACATCAGGAATCTCTTATTTACACCCATTAATCTGAAGAGTACTTGCCACCCCTGCTTTTCTCCTAGAACCTCAATTTTCATTTCATTTCATTAACCAGAACAATTTTATTTATTTATTTATTTATTTATTTATTTATTTATTTATTTATTTATTTATTTTAAAGTTCTCAAGAAATTAGATGACCAGGGAGACAGGCACTTGACACTTAAAATGCTGGCTTTTCAACTGTGGCTAGACTGGACTCTCCTCAGACACTAAAACACTAAAGCCAGGTTCCACACACGACCTGTTCATTAGACAGCCTTTAGGTGGCAAGGCCCAGGCATTGTTTCTTAAAGCATCCTGACATGACTCTAGTGACGAATCTGAATGGAGAACCGCCAATTTATAACCTAAGAGAGACAGAGGAACAGACATGAAAGAGGCAAGAAAATCACCAAGCAGCATTTGAAAACAAAAGCAAATGACAGATTTTTAGGAAATCAATAATGAATCAGTGACGCAATTAAAGCCAGATTGGATTGTTTTTAAAAACTTTATAATATATGACATAATAGAGTAATGCAACATAAAATAATAAATATAGTAAAAATAGTAAGCATACTGAGAAGTACATGAAATCAGTTTTGAAGAGGAATTTTAAATATAAGGGCATGCTGTAGCAGTAAAAATGTTTCTCTGAATCTGCTATTTTCACTTAGGGCATTGGTTCTCAGCCCTGGCTGCAAAGTGGAGTGACTTGGGCAGATTTAACTACTACTGATGCCTACCTCTACAGGCAGGGATTCTGACTTACTTGGTCTGAAAAGCAGGCAGAGGTCCAAAGTTTTAAAAGTTCTCAGGTGATGCTACTGTGCACCCAAGGTTCTAAACTAGTAACTTAGGAGATGGCAAAACAAAAACTCATACCCACCCACCCAGCTATCTACCCTCCCAAACAAACAAAAAGGAAAAATATGAATACAATGTAACTAGTGTGCAATGCTTTGTATCAGTATCTTTACTTGTGTGTCTTTGAAATATTTAATACAAAATTACAAAGAGGAATTATTTAGCTTGGGTTTTTCAATCAAGTCTTGCTTCTGTGCTTATGTTCTCATAGCAAAAGTGAGTTCTGTATAGATGGGCAGTTCACTGTCTCCTGTGTCTGAGGCAAATGCAGCATTAATTGAAGGCCATTTCATTGAGGAGAAAATCTCAATGGAATTTAGATCTCAAACATTAGATGGAATCAGGAAAGATTAGGACATATTTTCTTCATAGGGTTTAGAGAAAGTACATGATGTCTGGTAGAATTTGCATGTTAGATAAGCAACATATTTTTTAGTATAAGTATGTACCAAATATTACATGTGACATAAAAATTTATTCTTTGTTTACCTCAACTTTCACTGGGTATTCTGTATTTTTCTTTGCTAAATCTGGCAACCATAACTCCTGTAGATTAGAAAGATACACAGTAAAGAGAGATTTCTCAAGTATTTCTGAGTTTCTACAACCCTGGCTATAATCTGTGTCCTCCTAGAGAGATCTGTTTCACAGCTCAGAATGTCTCAACTGGGAAAGAAAAGAAGAGGATATTATAAGTACTATAGAGCTTAGTTAAAGCATTTGGGAGGATTGTGTAGGCTGTATGTAAATACTATGCCATTTTATATAAGGGGCTTGGGCATCCATGGATTTTGGTATCCATTGGGGGAGGTTGGAACCAATCCTCATGGATATCAAAGCACAACCATATCCTATAGTCAACAATCAGAAGCCCTTGTTCACTATAACTAATAGAGGAAGACTCTCCATTCACCTCTCTGCCTTCAGACCTGGCTGGTCATGCATGTCCTCTGCCTCTGCCAATCTCATGTTCACCACTTCTCTGGTGTTCTTTTTATAAGATCACTTGCAACCATGGTCTTTCTTATTTATTTATTTATTTTAATTTTTAAATTGGTTCTCATTAGTTACCCATGGTCTTTCTTGCACTAATTCTTGGTTGTGTTTCATCACTAACTTACTTCTAGACATTTTCCTATATCATTCTCTCCAGAGTTTTCCATTCCTGTATAATTTTATAGCCATTTAAATGGAGTTATGGGATAGAGAGAAAACAAATGTTTGTGCTTACTCTGTTATGTTTGACCCCTGATTTGTTATTATGGTCCATTTTTACATTGGGTAGTCAGGTGCTACAATTCATCACGTATATTTTTAACGTGAAATATATAAGTGTATGAAGAAATATTTGAAAACATTTTTCATAAAATGGTAAACAGAAGCTGTGTTGATGGTGGTATTATAGGTACTGATCTTTTATATTTTTGTTTATCTGCATATTCTAGGATTTCCACATTAGATACTATTATTTTAGTAACTGACATTATAAAACTATGTTAAGTGCTGATAACAAAAGTAACAGGTACCTTCTGTTATCCTCTTAGAGGAGGAGTCTGCAAATACAGGAGACCCTTGCCATTTGAAATGACAAGTGGGAATTATGAGCCAGAGGTGGTGGTGCACACTCATAATCTCAGTTACTCAGGAGGCTGAGGCAGGAAGATTACAAATTCAAGTCCAGTCTGGGCAATTTAGCAAGATTATGTCTCAAAAGAAACTAAAAAGGCTTAGGGATATAACTCAGTGGCAGAGTGCTTGCCTAACATGTACAAAGTCTTGGATTCAATCCCCACTACCATGCATGTGTACACAAAGTGGGAGTTATATCCACAGACCAAAATTTAAGGATTTGAGTATTCTCAAAAATTGAGAAGGAAATACAGGTGAGTTGCTCAACTGATTCAAGTTATTAAGGATTATGCCTTGTAGCATGACCCACATATTGACCAAGAGACAGGTCTATTTTCTCTACTATGAAATACATGAGGCCTCTTTGGATTTGCTTCTTATTAATAATTGAAACCAAACACCAAGCATCTACTGAAGGAAACACAAATCAATGCCACTTATGAGGGGTCAGGTAGTTAATGAAAATGCATGAAGTGAACCAGTTGAGTCTATGCCAATCCAGCATATGCCAAGCCAAAGTAGACAGGTGCTACTCAGCTCTTGCTGAATATGAGTGAGGCCTCCATTTAATCTTTTCTTTTTATTTATTTATTTATTTATTTTTATTGGTTGTTCAAAACATTACAAAGCTCATGATATATCATCTTTCATACATTTGACTCAATTGAGTTATGAACTCCCATTAATCTTTTCTTTAAATAGTCTTTTCAATAAATGATGTTGGGAAAACTGGTTATCTATATGCAAAAGACTGAGATTGGATTCTTTTATCACACCAAATAAAAAAATCAACTAAAAATGAATGGATGAAAGACTTAAATTTAAGACCCAGAAGTACTAGAAGAAAATAGTACAGAAGTACTAGAAGAAAATACATGGAAAAGTTTCATTACATTTCATTACATTGGTCTGGACAATGATATTTTGGGATATGAGCCTGAAAGCACAGGCAATAAAAGCAGAAATAGACAAATAGGTGACATCAAGAGAATGTAACCCACAGAATGGGAGAAAATATTTGCAAACCTACACCTAATATTTTAAAATCTAAAATCTGTAAGAATGCAAAGAAACTCAATAACAAGAAAACCAAAAGCATGATTTAAAAATGGGCTTAGGACCCGAATGGATACTCAAAAGAAGACACATGAATGGCCAATAGGTAAATGAATATATGTTCATTATCACTAATAATTAGAGAAATGCAAATTAAAACCACAGTGAGATGTCACCTTGCATCTGTTAGAATTATTTTTATATATATAAAAAAGAAAGATGAGTGTTGATGAGAATGTGGGGGTAAGAGTCAATCTTGCAATATTGTCAGTAGGAATGTAAATGAATACAGCTATTATGGAAAACAATGTAGAATTTCCTTAAAAACAACAACAACAACAACAACAAAAAAAACCCCAAAAAACTATGATTAGAACTACCACATGACCCAGTGGTAGTTCTGAGCATTATCCAAAGGAACTGAAATCAACATGTTGAAGGGATACTACCCTCCGGTGTTCTTGTAGCACTATTTATAATGGAAACAATAAAATGAAATGGAAGAAATGGAAACCACATAAGGTCCATCAGCAGATAAATAGACAGAAAAAATGTGCTATATACACACAATGGAATACTATTCAGTCTTTAAAAGAAGGAAATCCTGTCATTTGTGACAACATGATTAATCTGAAGAACATTATGCTAAGTGAAATAACCTAAGCACAGAAAGAGAAATACCACTGATGTCACTTACATATGGAATCTAAAAAGGCTGAACTCACAGAAATAGAGAGTAGAATGACAGTTACCAGAGGCAGGGAGATAGGTGGAAAAGGGAGAGAGAATGGGGAGTAGTTGATCACAGGGTACAGAGTTTCAGTTGGAAAGGAGGAATAAGTTTTGAGATCTGTTGTGCAGCAAGTTGACTACAGCCAATAATAATGTAATGTGTACTTCAAAAGGACAAAGAGTACATTTTAAATATCTCACCATACAAAATAATAGGTAAATGAGGTGACGGTTAATTAGATTGATTTCATCATTCCATAGTGTATGGATATATTGAAACATCATACCATACTTCATAAATATATATAATTATGATTTGTCAATTAACAATACTATTAACTCAAAAATTAAAACATTCTTTATCTTGAAGTTCATTTACATAGAGTGAATTGTACAGATCAGCATATGGTTTTATGAGTCCTACTGTGTGTGCCTTTCTGGCTTCTATATGTAGAATTCCTATCACCCAGAAATTTACCTTGTCAATCCCTACCACAGTTCTGGCAACCATGGTTCTGATTTCTATTACCATGTATTAGTTATGCCTATTGTAGAACTTCATATAGAACATCCAGGTGTTTTTTGGGGGGGGAGGGGTACTTGCGATTAAACTCAGGGGCACTCAACCACTGAGTCACATCCCCAAGCCCTATTTTGTGTTTTATTTAGAGACAGGGTCTCACTGAGTTGCTTAGCACCTTAACAACCTTGCTGTTGCTGAGGCTGGATTTGAACTAATGATTCTTCTACCTCAGCCTCCTGAGCTGCTGGGATTACAGCCATGCGCCATTACACCTGGCAGTTGGCAGAACATCCAGTTTTTAAAGATAACTTTAAACTAAACTTTTACAAAAACATTTTTAATCTTCAATGGTGGAAAAGAATACTGATTTTTAAGGAAACAATGTGCAGACCCAAAACAGAGAGGCTAACCTCAATGCAACAACACAACCACTGTGTGTCTGTTCTACAGTATGAATGATTTGTACAAATTCATTAAATTTCTCTCATGAAATAACCTGATGGGTTTTATTCTTTAGCAATTAGGAGCACATTCCTTAAAACAGGAAGGGCAAGCCTTATCTTCAGGGAACAAGAAATGAAGAAAAGGGAGAGTGGAGCCCACTCCATAGTCAGTCCTGGGGGAAAAGGAACTTCAAAGGAAATACTGAGAAAAGTCCAGTTTGGTGGGGGAAAATAAAAGCTAAGGGAATGTTTAGAGGCAGTAACACAGAGGGAACAGAACACAGGGCTGCTATTATTTTGATCAAACAGCAGGAAACCCTATCTTCTCATCATCCCTTAGGAATCCCACTGACAGGCTGGGGCTGGGGCTCAGTGCACTTGCCTAGCATGTGTGAGGCACTGAGTTCAAATCTCAACACTGCATATAAAAAATAAATTAAATAAAGGTCCATTGTGAACTTAGGAAAACAAAACAAAACAAAACAAAACAAAAAAAGAATCCCACTGACAAGGCACTACAAGGCCCTAGATGCTCTTCAGCATCCTCCCAAACTCCTGTCCACAACTGCTCCTTTCTTGGCTGACTTTAAAAAATTTCCCTCTATCTCTCACCTTGTCCCTGGGCTCCAGCCACAGGGACTCTCTTGCTGCTCTCTGACCGTGTCAGGCACACTTGACTCAGGGGCTCTGTCTGGAACTCTACTCCCAGATAGCTTCATAATCTTTTCCTTTACCACCTCCATTCTAGCTCCATATAACTTATTCACAGGAAGCTTTCTGTGAGCATTGATTAAAAAATTGTACTACGAGTCCACCACGCTTTTTCCCCAGCTTTGCCTTAGCATTTTCATCATCTAACCTATATTACATTTTATTTCTTTATTTTGTCTTCCCTCCTCCATTCATGAGAATGGAAACTACAGGAAAATGGCATTAGAATTCATTAAATATTTGTTGAATGAATGAGTGAATCAAGGCAGAAGGAAAGAGAGGAAGAAATGAAAAACCCTGCTACCTTTGGAGATTGTTGTTAAGAGTGCTCAATAAAACAGGAACTAGTTAAGAAATTCTATCATTTCTCATTATTTTATATTTTATTGTTTGAGGAACTAAATCAGTAGATGAATGGATTAAAAAATGTGGCATATATACACAACGGAATATTACTCAGCAATAAAAGAGAATAAAATCATGGCATTTGCAGGTAAATGGATGGCTTTGGAGAAGATAATGCTAAGTGAAGTTACCCAATCCCCCCAAAACAAATGGTGAATGTTTTCTCTGATATAAGTGACTGACTCATAGTGGGGTAGGGAGAGGGAGCATGGGAGGAATAGAGGAACTCTAGATAGGGCAGAGGGGTAGGAAGGGAAGGGAGGGGGCAGGATGTTAGCAATGATGGTGGAATGTGATGGACATCACATCCAATTCATTAATCTTCATTCAATTCATGAAGACATGAATTGGTGTGAACATACTTTATATATAAACAGAGATATGAAAAATTGTGTTCTATATGTGTAATAAGAGTTGTGATGCATTCTGCTGTCATATATTTAAAAAATAAAAGCAATTAAAAATTTAAAAAAGTTAGATGCATTGGAGAACAAATGTTTATATGTAAACATATTAATGAGCCTTTGAGTTTAGCAAATTTTTATCATTGTTAAGGTTATGGTGACAAATCCATCTTTTCCTATTGCCTTTATTCCTACCTTAATTCATTTTAAGAAGCAGGTAAAGAATAAATTATGAAATAATAAAACAGCATGTGCCAATACCATAAAATCTTTGGGAACAATGATCAGTGAGAAAGACATAAAATCAATGCAATGCTAGAATTTTATTTATGCATTTTTTAAATGGCGTTGGGTAAACCAGCTCTAGGTGGCTGGCAAGGTGGAGGCTGAGCTGGTTCTGTAGATATGCACTGGATTTTTAAAATCAGGGATGGGCAGCTCCTCTGAGATACAAAGGCAAAGAACTTCACTGCTGGTAGCTTTCTACTCCAGAAAAAAGTATTCTCCAACAAATACTAATACTAAAATATCATTTAGTATTCAGTCAGGCCCTGGTATTGGTGAACACTAGATTATATCAAGTGTTTGAGGCCACCAGCTCACCCTTGGAGCTACCATTCCACACACTGCATATGGAAGACTGCAGGGAACAAGCAGGAATCAAGGGCCAGAAGTCCACATTCACCAACAGAGCAAATAGGATATGATGATTTGCCTACATCATAGAAAGCTTGAAAACAAGTTTGTAGCAGATTAACCCAAAGAGAAGTTCAATATAATTCCCTGTAATGCACGTGCCTCTTACCCTGGCTTAATCCTTCCCATTTTTTGTCAACTCATGTCCTTCTCTCTGACATGCCTTTGAGGTATTTTCAGATATGTAAAAGGAGAAACAAAGAGCAGGAAAGACAAAGATCATGGATTAACACTTTAATAACTTATATCTTTATAGCAAGAATAGTTTTCTAAGTATGAGCATCTATAGAGGTTTCAATGTAAACCGCAACAAGATTAGGTCCCCCGAACAAGTAAGTAAACAATGTGCTCTTTTTTTTCCCTCTCCCAGTTCTGGTAACTCGATAGTCTGATTACTTGAGAAGGTTTGAGGATCTTAGCTCACATTTCAGCTACAATCAAGGTGATCATCCTTATCCCTTGTTGACACCTTTCTTCCCTACCCCAACAAGTCACAGATCACTTCTAGGAGACAATTTCAAGAAGCTATTAAACACTGGCATGGATACCTAGAAAAGAGATGCAATCGTCCCAGGGGGCCTTTTGGAACAGTGGATCATTTTAGATAGGCAGAGTTACATCTAATTCAGCCCATCAAAATGTACCAGGAGCTGAAAACTCAAAGCACTCTGGGTGGTGAAAAGGAGCAGTCCCTTCCCTGAATTCACTGAAATGTCTTGGTCTGGACTGCTGCTTACAGGGCATAATTCAGGCTTGGTTACCCTGAGTGTAGGTAATGCAAGGGTGAGATAATATGTAACAGATTTTTTGGGGGTCTGCTTTCTGTCCTAAGATTACAGAATCTCAGAATTGGTTCTTTGTGATTATTTAACCCAGTGATTCTGATTCTTGACTGGATATTATTATTTCCTGGAGGAACTTTTAAAAGATGTCTGGGCTTACCTTAGTCCAATTAAATCAAAATCTTTTTCTTTTTTCCAAATAAACTTTCAAGTGATGAAAACATAATGGGCCTACCTACATACTAGTAGCTGAGAAACACAGGTACCATATGTCAGCCTACTTTTTTTAGAGACAGAGTGTCACTGAGTTGCTTAGTGCCTCACCATTGCTAAGGCTGGCTTTGAACTTGCAATCCTCCTGTCTCAGCCTCCTGAGTCACTGGGATTACAGGTGTGCGCCACCTCGCCCAGCTGCCAGCGTACTTTTATACATAGCAAAACCAAGGTCCAAAGAATTTAATTGACTTGCCCAAGATCATATGCCTAGCTACCCATGTCTAGAAGGGCCTGGATTAAAGCCATGATCTCCATGAATTTAAACATCTACCAATAATATTCTAGACTTGATTCTAGACCAGTCGCAAATTGCCAGTCAAGAATAAGGTTAGCCAAGTCTGGTTGATATCTAAGTTATATATCAGGATCAGTTAAGCTGATCCTGACCTAAGTTCAAAGGTAAGGATAAGGTATGAGGATTCTGGCATTCTCTTTTATATTTTTCTTCCAAATAGTGGTGTATGAATCACACCTCTGGAGATTTAAGGATCCCTTTGCTCTAGATTAAATTTGTTACTACCTATGTCCCACTGTCTCATTTTACTAATTCCAGAAGGCCCTTTACTTACCCAGATCCAATGTGCAGTACAAGAGGCAGGGGACAGAATCCCCAGCTGGGAGCTCAGTGAAGTTTAGTGAAACCTTGATTAGTGGGGCTGACAGTTGAAGGGACAGCTCACTCCCCCCCTGGGTAAAGAAGAAAGGGAGTTAACACAGCAACTGCTGGTTTGTTCTTAGAAGTCATGCCTAAATGTTCATTGATTTCTAATTCCTAATTCCAACCCACTCCAAGATACAGCTACTGTTATCACAGTGGTTTACATAGACTTTAACACTTACAAAATAAATAAAAATTGAATAAATAAATAGACAAATAAATCTTCCTAAAGGTGAACTGCTATGGTTTGAGGGAGATGGACTCCTTGATTTTTTAATTCAACCATTCCCATACTTAGTAAGTCAAGGGTAGAAAATTATGTGTGAGAAACTGTTCCCCCAAATAGGATACCAGTACTGGGAACAAATCTTAGAACCACTTTTCTTGAGAAAAGCAAGAAAAATTAAAAAATAAGGCTAGGTATAGTAATGCACATCCCTGCAACTCCAGAGGCTGAGGCATGAGGATCACAAGTTTGAGGCCCAACTGGGCAACTTAGCAAAAACTTTCAAAATAAAAACAAAAAGTGCTGGGGATGCAGCTCAGTGGAAGAGTGTCCCTGGGTTCAATCCCTGGCACACAAAACAACAAAATACAAAAAGTGAGAATGGTATAATATTCAAGAAAAAGAGCTCTTTTTATTGTCAATTAAAATATCAATTAAATATTAATTAAAAATTAATATAATTAAAGTGTCTTTAGTCTTTCACAGATAATCCAGAACACTTACATAAGAGGCCAGGTATTTATTTCATGTGTAAGTAGAATAATACACTCAGTTTGTGGATTTATCCACATCCCTCTTCATTCTCATTTTTCTCTATCTATCTGCCCTCTTATAAAGCAAGATCTATTAACCCTGATATGAGGAATCCTCTGAAAGGTGTTCAACATTTTGAGTAGGTGTGCATTTTTTTTTTTTTCTGGAGATGAAATCCCTACCGTTTGCTAGATTTTGAAAAAGACCTGTCCACTCTCTCAAAGTCCCCTACAATACAATTGGTTTTCAAAGGTTGAGTTGAGCAGTAGATAATAATATTCATCGTTCTTGGTACCTAGAAATGAAAGATTTTATGAAATTGTCCTCTGGAACTACTGTCCAAAAGAAGAATTAAAAGATTCAATGAAATTGGGTGCATTCTCCAAAAGAATGGACTTAGATAAAAGATGGTTTGGGAGGTCCCAGAGGATTAAAGTTATCCATGTTTACTCTGTCTTCCTTCATATAAGATTTTACTAGTTTGAAAGCAAAAGAAAGAAAAACCATCATTTCATCACTTGTTGATTTTAACTGTATTAATTTAATGGTAATTCAAACATCAGGAGAAATGAATGTGTCTTCTTATTTATATTTCTGAGCAAACTGCTTACTTTGGAATTAATTAAAATGCAGACTAGCTGCTACTACAAAATAAAATACCCACCAGAAGACGTGTAAGACATTGAAAATGAGATGAAAACTCAACTGATTTTGATTTTCAATCAAACTGGTGCTACAAACCTGTATCAACCCACTGTTTTAATTAGAAATTTCCCCAGTCTTTCAATCTTCAGTTCTTAGCCACAGGCCTTTACACAGATAGCACTCACATACTTACTGGATTGAGTAAATTCTTTTGGTATCGCTCATAAATTAATGAGGAACCTGTAACTCTGTAAAGTTTCAGAGTAGTTAAAGAGAGAGAGAAAAAAGAAATGCTATGCAACAGAACTGGGACCTCAGGTGTTACTTAACAAACTAGAACACTTTCCAACAGTGCACTTAAGATATCAGCTATAGCAACCTTACCCAGGAATTCTTTACCCTAAGTTTTTTTCTAATGCAAATTAGTTTGAATTTCGTTTTCCTCCCTCTTGTCCCTTCTGGTACAAAACAATACTACCCTACAGCAATTAGATCACCTGGCAAAAAGTATCTCAGCTAGGGCTGCAGCACAGAGGTAGTGCTAGAAGGTGTAAGGCCCTGAGTTCAATTCCCAGCACCACAAGAAAATTTTAAAAAGGTCTTTCAAATTTCATTTCCAAAAGGAAATGTGCATTTCCTATTGCATATTTCAAACCCCATTCCATTTTCATTCTGGGTTAGTCCCTAAGCTAACTTTAGTAAATACGTTTAAATATAATGCACATTGTTCCCGGTTTTCAAATAAGATAAAGCAGAATCTCAGCAACCCCTCCAAATGTTTCCATTTTTGTTGCTGCTGTTGACAAGAGTCTTCATTAAGTTTTTTAAAAATTCTAGACTCTAGATCAGCCCACAGTATTCATCACACCAGGAAAAGAATCTCCCCTTCCTCACAGTGTATCTGGTGATGGCCTTCTCCACAGCAGTAAATCCTTGCAGTTTTCTTAAGTTCACTGAGAATGTCCGGTTTGTCTCCTTGGGGGCCCGGTCCCCAGTACGTACCCAACCAGGCATAATCAATACAAGTAAATTGGTTTCCTGATAATGGCCTTTGCTACCTTCAAACACTTGGAGCCACTATTATGGTAGAGCACCTGCTACAAGGAGAACAATGAATTTTTAGGCAGGAAGCCAATACCAACTTTCAGGGCATAATTTTTTTTTTTTTAAGCAGATTAGTGGAAGCAAGGGGCCAAGCAGTGTTGTGTGATGTGCGGAGGGGCCGGGTCTCGAAACCCGTTTACCCTCCGTGGATTGCCCAGGCAGTCAAATGCCAGTAGAACCCATTCTGACACAGCCCGAGGCAGCGCTGGGCTCCAGAGAGAAGGCTAAAGGAATCGCTGAACGTTTTTTGTTTTGTTAAATTGGATTTTGTTACAAACAGGCTAGAACTAAGAGGGACTCGATTCTGGCCACAGCAGGGCAAGTATGAAGTATGACAATATTTTGGAAGCAAGGGTCAGGGCGCATGAGAAATTATGAACACGAAACTGTAAACAGCAAAGAGCTGGGTTAGAACCAAAGGGACTTCCAGAGGCAAACGTCTAGTAAAAATCTCTCTGCAGAGGGTGAAGGGACCAGTTAGGGGAAAGCAAGGGAAAGCACACCCTGAGACTTTATCCCCGCAAGGTGTGGGCAAGTCAGATTTGTGGGTTATTAGTTTTAGAAGAGTGAGAAAGGCCTGAAGGTAAAGTCCGAGGCAGAGGGACAGACCCCCTGGGAGAGGCGGTGACCGCCCGAGCCCAGATCGGGTGGGCATCGGTGGCGTCAGCGCTCGGCGCCCGTTACCCCCAGGGCGCAGAGCCCGAGGTACCCTGGTGAGCTCCCCCGACCCGCGGCCGCCCGCGCACACTCACCGGCCGGCGCTGCCCGGGGCTGCCCTGGGCGGAGCCGCCGCTGCCGCCTGGACGCCGCGCCGCTGCCTCCCGGTGCGGCTCTCGGAGGAGGCGCCGGCCGGTCAGTGGAGGCGCGGCGCGCAGCAGCGCTCCGGGTAACCCGAGCCCGTCCCGCCCCGCCTCGGAGCCGGGACCGCGCGCAGCCCGCCCCTCGGAAGGCCAGCCCCAGAGCCCGCCGTCACCGCCGCCCCCCGCCCGACCCTGGGGCTTTGGGCTCCCCTGCTCCCCAGAGTCTCCTAGAACTTTCTAGGATGTGCTTGGAAATGAACAC
Source organism: Ictidomys tridecemlineatus (assembly GCF_052094955.1). Taxonomy (NCBI): domain Eukaryota; kingdom Metazoa; phylum Chordata; class Mammalia; order Rodentia; family Sciuridae; genus Ictidomys; species Ictidomys tridecemlineatus. The sequence goes on from NC_135478.1 coordinate 174,245,606, forward strand.
TTTAGTCGACAGGCCAAGAGGAGTTACTGAGCGAGACATGCTTTCATCCTTCATCGCCCATGAATTTCTCAAGATGGGATTCCTGTAGCCTTGGGGTGAAAAGTAAAAGGCAAATTTAGAGGTTAGGTTCAAGAAAACTCAGTAAGCGAGCAATAATATTCAAGTGCAAAACATTGCTCCATTGCTTATTATTTGAATGAAAACATTCAAACATTTAAAAAGACAGTCATTGTGGAGATATAAGCATAGGGACATTCTAAAACTTAGAAAATACTCAGTGGAAAAAAATGCATTTTTTTCCCCTTTTAAAACAAGCTTTGGTGAGCTGTCTTTGATTAACAATTTACTTACAAGTACTGACTATCGTGCAACAAGGCAATGGTTGATAGGTTACTTTGCAGGCATTTGAGTTAGAATTTACACCCCCCCCCCCAAAAAAAAACCCCACAAAAAAAACAACCTTTATTTTTTGTTTTTTAATGCAAATTAACCAACCTGTTACTCCGGAGAAAGGAATATAAACAGAAGGAAGATGAGGAACGGAAAGGAAAAAGAGGGGAAAGAAAAGAGGAAGGAAGGAAGGAAGCAGCCTGTTTTGTTTCTGACAGCTGGGATTCAGGAGAGCACTGCTGCCAAAGTGCCAGGATCCAGGAAGGTGAAATAGAAAACCATTTCAGACAATTTCTTCTGGTTTTATCGTTTTGCAAAAATTATATCTGGCTCATAAGGAACACTTTTTTGTTTCTGCTTTGTGCATTTCTGTGCGCGTAACACTGTAGTGACACAGGTGATGAGCTAGCTATTTGGCAGCCGGTTTTAAAACCAAAAACCCCGCCTAGAGACACCAATGACTTCTGACCAGGGTTTCTCACCGGCAGAGAACAGAGGCCAGACTCAGCCCCAGGTGCTCTATTTCAGAGAGAGAGAGCCACAAATTCCTTCTGTATACCACTGGAGGGCACTGTTTTCAAGGGTTCGAGAGCGCTGCGTGTCCTGTGCTCAGAAGCGACTGTTTTATCTGGGCGCTTGTATAGAAATGAGTTTGCTTTTCTCCAGTTTTTTGAACATCTCTGAACAAATCCTAACAGGGAGAATTACTAAGGAGCAGTTGAGCTCCTCGGCATGCGTTTCTGGTATCTTTCATTTGCCACTTGGCCTTTGCTAACTTGAGATTACCTTGTCACATACATGTCCTGTAGCTCAATACTTCTTAAACAACTAGCATATGAATCACCTGTAGACCCCAGTTTGATTTAGTAGGTCTGAACTGGGCCTGAGACAGGCATCTCCAACAAGCTACTGGATGAGGCTCATGCGCTATTGGAGGACCAAACTTTGGAGTAGCAACATTGTAGAGATGGTTTACAGAACACTTGGGCAGTGGGGGGTGGGGGTGGGGTGGATAGCTCTCAGGTACCTATTATAACCACAATAATAGAAACAGTGTTACTTTGTGCAGGGCTTACCTATACTAAGTACTGTTCTAAGCACTTAATCTGTTAACTCATATTACCACAACTTTGTGAGTTAGGCACAGCTATTATTTCTAGTTCAGGGATGAGTTCACTTTGAGTTTTAGTCCCCCCTACCCCTCTTTCCCATCTTTGATGGCTTACTTCTACTCTTCAAGCCTGTGGAAAATGAATATGATTCAAAAAGTGAAAACTGCACAAAAAAACACACTCGGAGAAGTGCATTTCTTCTGGAATTCCACCCATTCTGCTCAGTCCTCTGAGTAAACAACTTCATGGTTTTCTGGTTTGTCTTTCCTGTGTTTCTTTGGTAAAGCTAAGTGATCCATGTGTATCCTTCCCCAGCTTCTTTCTCACACAAAAGGAGACAAGCTCTACATGATTTTTTGCACTTCTTTCATATACCAGTATCTTACGGAGTGATCTCCATGTCACCTCACAATCTTCCTCATTGTTTTTTACAGCTGCATGGGCCATCAAATACACATTCCATTGTGTGGTTCCATAGTGTGTTCAAATAGTAGCTGGCCTATGTTTGGACAGTTATGTGGTTTCTAGTATTTTTCAGTTACAAATGATGCTGCAATTAAGAACCTTTTGCATGTATATTTTCATATTTTTGGCAGTATATCTTCAGGGTAAATCCTTAGAAGTGGGGTTGCTGTTTGCTGGGTCACCAGATCAATGTGTATATAGTAATCAAAAGATTTTTTTAAGCTATTGCCATACTCTTTTCCTTAGAGCTTATATCATTTTACTTTTCAATATTTTACACAGCAACATATGAGAGTGTCTGTGCTCCACAAGCTTTCTAAGCTTTATTGTCAAGTTTTTGAATTTTGCAATCTGATGGGTAAGAACTAGTATCTCAATGAGGTTTAATTATTTAAATATCTATTATAATAAGTGAAGTTGAACAAACTTTTGTATATTTAAGGGCCATTTTATTTATTTTTATTAATGTTATATTTGTCTTTTGCTCATTTTTTAATACGGAATTTTTGGTTTCCTTTTGTCTTCAATTTTAAAAGATCTTTGTAAGGGATATAAGCTCTTTATCTGTGATACGTATTCCAAATATATTCTCTCAATTTATCATTTGTATTTTGACTTTAAACCATTATTTTTGTTGACAGGAATAGCTGTAATTATTTAAAACATGTTCTTGTAATACACATATGTAATTCAATTGTGATTACTTAACTCTCATAGTAGTTCCATAAGTAGATATTATTTATTTCATTTTACAAACAGCAGTCCAGTATTAAATGATTTGTCCATGGATCTAATGCTAATAAACAATATCATTTTTGGAATGCTTATTTTTTAATACTTATTTTTTAGTTGTAGTTGGACACAATACCTTTATTTCACTAATTTATTTATATGTGGTGCTGAGGATCGAACCCAGGGTCTTGCACATGCAAGGCGAGTGCTCTACTGCTAAGCCACAACCCCAGCCCGTGGAATGCTTATGTGTTTACTTATTGTTTTTACAACTGTTACTTTTTAAAACACTATGTGAGCTGGGCATGGTGGCACATACCTGTAATCCTGGTGGCTTGGGAGGCTGAGGCAGGAGGATTGCGAGTTCAAAGCCAGCCTCAACAAAAGCAAAGCACTAATTAACTCAGCGAGACCCTGTCTCCAAGTAAAATACAAAAAGAGCTGGGGATGTGGCTCAGTATTCAAAAGCCTCTGAGTTCAATACCTGGTTACCATCCTCCTGAAAAAAAAAACAAAAACACTATGTGGCAGGCACTGAGACTATAATGGTAAATTATTTAGGGGGACTTTATAGCCCAGCAAACAAGAAGCCAGATTTTTGTCAAGATAATCATACTAATAAAAGTGTAATTACAAACTTGGATAAATGTGTTAAAAGAAAAAAAAAAAGATGAGCACATTTAAATAAAAACCTAATCCAGATAAAGAAGGCCTGAGGTATTTGAAATTAGGCATCAACTAGATGGAGATGAGGGGGTGTGGTGGCCACACCAGGGCATTGGTCAGTCCAGCTGCAGGCTACATTTCTGATCTCGTCACACCCTAGACCAGGCATCTTGACACAGCACAAACTGCATAACCAAGGGCCAGCATGTGTGCAAACCTACATGGGTGGAATTAGCATTCAGGAACAGAAAGAAGCCTGAGGAGGCCCCCCCCCCCCCCCGTGGATGAGCACAAAGAGCAGAGTGAAGATAAAGCTGGAGAGGAAGGCAGGCCAGAGAAGGTGAGCCTGCCGGGCCAGGTGAAAAACTTTGTTTTCTGTCCTAAGAGCAATGTGAACTCTGGGGAGTTTAAGCAGGAGGTGAGAGGATCAGTCTAGTTGCTGCTTGGAAAATGTGTCGGAAAGGACCAGGATGGATGCAGAGGAGGGCCAAATCCTGGTTACTGTAATAATTTTCTATCAATAAGTAGAGAGACTAGAAAAATGTAAACAGAACAGTAAGAGGAAAGCTAGAGGACATAAAGGACAAGGGCATCGTTAGATTTTATGAGAATTAGAAAGAAGTGCTTCTCTAGATGACAAGTTTTTAAAAGGCATCTCCAGGCAGGTGAGATGGTGCACAACTATAATTCCATACTCTTGGGAAGCTGAGACAGAGGATTGCAAATTTGAGTCCTATACCCTGGCTCAAAATAAAAAAAAAAAATAAACTTGGGATGTAATCCTGTTCAATCCCAAGTATGAAGGGAAAAAAAGAAAGAAAGAAACACATCTCCTCTGGCAGAGGCATTCCTATAGATGCAGGGCTTGGGCAGCAGACAGTGGCATTGCAAAAAGAATCAGGCTTCCCCTTCCTCTAGAAAGATTCAGCTCCACACCAGGGCATTGGTCAGTCTAGCTACAGGCTACATTTCTGATTCCATCACACCCTAGACCAGGCATCTTGATACAGCACAAATTGCATAACCAAGTTCAATGTCCATGGCAAGAGAAGAGAACATAACCAGAGGGATGATTTGGTCAACTATGTCAAAGCAAAGTCAAGAAGAACTTCTTCTTCTGACATTGGAAGAGGACTGACAAATGTTTATTTGATACAAAAACATTGAGACCCTTGGGAACCTTGAGCAGGATCTATTTTGATAAAGAGATGAAAGCAGAAGTTGCAGTGAAGTGAAATGAGAATCAAACAGATGGAGAAGAAGGTGCTAACTTGTATAATTTAAATGTGAGGGGCTGGGGTTGTGGCTCATTGGTAGAGCACTTGCCTAGCATGTGTGAGGCACTGGGTTCGATCCTCAGCACCACATTTCAAAAAAAAAAAAAAAACTAAATAAACATAATAAAGGTATAATAAAGAAACTTGCAAGGAGTTTGTAAGGGGAAGGAGATGTGTGGTGCTGAAGTAGAGTTAGCTAGGAGAGGCATGAGGATATTTGCAGAGTGATGAAATAGGATCCAGTTTATGGAACATTGTTGATTATACAGGAGAAAGAAGAGATGCTATAGGATAAGTACTGGGAGACAATTCTCCATGGACCTTTTGCATTTCTGTACATTTTGTGGGAGCTTTGTTCCAGGTTGCCTTTTCAGAGATATTTGTATAGGAACAGCCTTGAAAGATAGAGATGGCATCTCCCTTTAGACTAGAGGGCACATATGTTTGCCATTCAGGATAAGATTTCCTTCCAGAGCAAAGAGTGGGCATGTTTGCTAGTGGCCCATTTAAAAGACTGGGGTTTCCTAATCTCAGGGTTCCTCAGCTGTGACACAAACCCACTGTGCACAGCATCCATCTGGGTCCATCTCTATATCACTTCCCACCCATAGGACTTAGGTTGGAGAACTATGTAGCCAACTCAAAAATGAAGTTCATGTTATCTTCTGTTCTGTAAGTCATAAAGTCCTTTGTCTTTGACCTAGGATCTATGAAATGGTGGCAGATTAACTTGTCAAGAACCTCATAGTTCCTTTTTTTTTTACATGATTGCATGATCTTTTTTTTTTTTTTTTTTTTATGAGCACTTTTTTTTGTGTGTGTGGTGCTGGGGATTGAACCCAGGGCCTTATGCAAGCAATCTACCAACTGAGCTATATCCCCAGCCGATACTTCATAGTTCTTAATAGTACGTTTTCTGAGAAAGAAAGAGAGGATTGAATCCAGAGCACTGTGAGGAGTTGGCATTAGATCAGGAGTGGGAATGAGATTCTTTTCAGATTATCTGTTTTTCACCAAACTTTCATTCATTTAGTTATGATGTGTCTGGGAATGTTTTTATTCTGTTTGTTTATCCTGCCTGAAGTTTTCTGAGATTTTTGGGTTTATTTTGGTACCAGGGATTGAACTCAGGGGCACTCAACCACTGAGCCACATCCCTAGCCCTATTTTGTATTTTATTTAGAGACAGGGTCTCACTAAGTTGCTGAGCACCTTGCTTTTGCTGGCCTGCCTCTGCCTCCTAAGCCGCTGGCTTGCTGAGATTTTTTGATCTGTAGATTTATACACTTTATCATTTGAGAGATGGTTAATCTGCAGGATGGGAACTCAAGCTGTTTTTCGGCACAGGGATTTGGTCAGGGTTCTGGTTGTATGTGAGTGTGTCTTAGGGAGAGGGCCCAAAGATAACTTTCTTCTTTTGCTGTTTTACCAAGCTCCAAACACAGAAGATACTAGAATACTAGTATTCTGTTACAGTTTGGACATTTAGAGGAAGACCAAAAAATCAACTTCAAACCACTGAAAATATCAATGCAGTGGATATTTCATTAGGAGTGATAGGATTTCTTTTTCAGCCTTTAAGGGAGCTATGCAGTTTCTGCTAGGTGATTGTGAAGGCATTAAAAGTGTCTGATTTTTCACGATGCCTGCTGTCTGTGGGACTAACACTAAGGGGCTACTATAATGTCTAGTGTAAGTTAGCTAACTGTCACTAGGTTTACTGAGGCAGAACCTGTAGGATATTGTTTGAAATTGACATTCTCTATTGTTACTTTGCTCATTTTTACATTCTCTTTTTTGTTTTTACTGGAAAGATGATGCTCAGTTTTAAACAAAGTGTACAGATTCCTTGTTACAATAAAAATGTATGCGCGCGCTCACACACACACACACACACACACACACACACACACACACACAAGCTATATTTTCCAGGCTTAACTTCTCTTCCTCTGATGTTTAGGCATGAAGCTGGTACAGTGGGTATAGGAATAGATAATAAGTTCACAGGAGAGTGACAGACCTTCTCCTTATCACTGCATACTCTCCTATGTGTATAAAAAACATCATTTTCCATTCATCTGGGATTAAAAGAATTGTAAAAATTCATTTATAATAAGCACCCAAAGGATTAGATAGAAGATGCAGTATTAAAGCTTCCTCTCTTCTGAACTGGAATGCTCTTAATGACAGCTGTTTTTTTCTGCTGACCAAATAAATAAAAGTAGACTTTTATCTTTACTACTCTATTTTGGATGTGAGCAGTTTTCAGTGACTCTTGAGAAATATGGATCGTTAGTAAAATCCTTGTCAGAGCGTTTAAAATGATCCCTCAGCTCTTGTCCCAGGCCCACCTACTTTTAATTCTAGTCTCTCGGTTTTTTTTTTCTTAACTTATTCCAACTGTTCTCTATACATTGGCCAGAGAAGGCTAATAGAAAGGTATCTGCTCAAAACCATCCAACAGCTTTCCAATGAATGCCCCTTGGTTAAAGCTGCATTTGATTAATATGAGAAATTATTTCCATCTGTCACTCCTAACTCCCCCAGCAGCCCTGTCCTGCTCACAGCCCTTGACAGTGAGTTTCAAGCTGCTTCTTATAATATAAGCGGCTCAAATCCAAATGATCTACAGCTCCCTTAAGGAGTGAAGCTAGTTCCTGGTTTTGTGGATTTGCACATATTGCTCTCTTCCTACCATATATCTCTAGTGTGTCTGCCTGAGAAATCGTATATATTCTTTTTTTTTTTCTGGCTATAATAATTTAGAACTTCACATGGGAATGGAGACTAACACAACTCTTTTGTAAGCACACACAACTCATTTAGACATTAACATCTTAACTACTTTATTCTGACTTTTTAAGGAGAAGTAAAACACTTTAGGTAGAGCTGATATCTTCCACATAATGCCTTCTGATCTTATTCCCTTGCCTGAGATAACTGCTATCATTAATTTGTATTTATTCCCACACATGCTTTTATACTTTCATTATGTATGTATCGATAAGCAATACACAGTATTTGTTAGCAAGTTTTAAGATCTGGTAAATGGTTCACATTATATTTGTAATTTTACAACTTGTTTGGTTGTTGTTGATAGGCATACTCTTCACATCATATAACAGTATATTATATGAATAAACAATGTATCCATTCTCTTGTTGATGAACTTTATTGAATTTTTTGTTTGTTTGTTTGTTTGGGTAATGGAAATTGAACTCAGGGACACTCAACAACTTAGCCATATCCCCAGCCCTATTTTGTATTTTATTTAGAGACAGTGGTCTCACTGAATTTCTTAGTGCCTTGCTTTTGCTGAGGCTGGCTTTGAAGTTGTGATCCTCCTGCCTCAGCCTTGGGATTACAGGTGTTTTGCTGCTATGCCCTGTGATTATTTGCAATTATTAAAAAGAAAGTGTGGTATATATACACAGTGGAATATTAATCAGGTTTAAAGAAGAATGAAATGATGAATTTTGCCAGTAAATGGATGGAGCTGGAGAATATCATGCTAAGTGAAATAAGCCAATCCTAAAAAACCAAAGCCTGAATGTCTTCTCTGATATGCAGATGGTAATACACAATAGAGGGGGTTGGTTAGGGAAGAATAGAGTTACTTTGGCTTAGACTGAAGGGAGTAATAGTGGGAGGAGGTTATGGGGTAAGAATGATATTAGAAGGAATTAATTGGACATTACTACCCTATGTGCATATATGACTGCACGGCCAGTGTGATTCTACATCATGTACAACCAGAAGAATAAGAAGTTATACTCCATTTATGTATGATGGGTCAAAGTGCATTCTACTGTCATGTTTAACTAATTAGAACAACAACAACAACAGAATAATGAGGCAAAAAAAGTTTATTGTGAATTTTCTTATACACATCTCCTTGTGTATGTATGTTATGATTTAGACATTAGGTGTCCTCCAAATACTCATGTATGAGACAATGCAAGAAAGTTTAAGAATGAAGTGATTGGGTTATAACAGGTTTATCCTAATCAGTGCATTAATCCCTTGGTAGGGATTAACTTGATGGTAACTGTAGGCAGGTAGGTATGGCTAGAGGAGAAGGGTCCTGGGGGCATGCCTTTGGGGTTTATATTTTGTCCTTGCAGAGTTTTCTCTTTGTTTCCTGGTGCCATGTTCCTTGCTAATTTCCTCTACCACACTCTTCCGCCATTATGTCCTGCCTCACCTCGAGCCCTGAGGAATGGAACCGGCCATCTATGGACTCACACCTCTGAAACAATGAGCCCCCCAAATAAACCTTTCCTCCTTTAATTGTTCTTGAAAAGCTGACTAAAATGACATATGTGGGAATTTTTCCATGATAATTACCTAGAAATAGCTGGGTCATCAGTACATATATTCAATGTTACTGATGTTACACTGCTCTCTACAGATGTTTGTATTAACTGTACAGGATTTTCTTAAGTGTATTCTCTAAGAGAAGGGACTAGACAAGAATGTCTACTTTCATCACTCTTATTCAATATAATACTGGAATCCTAGTTACAGAAATTAGTCAAGAGAAAGAAATAAAGTTCATCCAAACTGTGAAAGAGGAAGTCAAATTGTTCTTGTTTGCAGATGACCTGATCTTATGTATGTACAGAAAAACCTAAGGACTTCATCAAAAAACTTAGACCTGATAAAAAAAACTAGTTTTTGGTGGACACAACATCTTTTTATTTTTATGTGGTGCTGAGGATCGAATCCAGAGCCCGATGCATGCCAGGTGAGCACGCTACCTCTTGAGACACATCCCCAGCCCCACATTTTCTTTATCCTTTCATCTGTTGAAGGGCACCAATGTTGGTTCCATAACTTAGTTATAGTAAATTGAGCTGCTATAAACATCTATGTGGCTTCATCACTGTAGTATTCTGATTTTAAGTCCTTTGGGTATGTACAGAGGAGTGGGATAACTGGATCAAATGGTGGTTCCATACCAAGTTTTCTGAGGAATCTCCATACTGCTTTCAGGGATTTGGTCTTATTTTCTTAATTTGAATAATGAATTGCTTTAGTATAATCCTTTCTTTACTCATTAAAAATAAAACTGCTATGACTACATGCTTTCATTTCTTGAGTAAATATTTATGAATGGACTAGTTAAATCATATAGTAGGCGTATGCTTAGCTCTTTAAGACACTGCCAAACTGTTTTCCAAAATGATCTGTATGGTTTACAGTCTTGTCAACAGTATAGGAGAGTTCTAGCCCTTGCCCATACTTGATATTGTTAGTCTCTTATCAATACTAGCAGGTTTGCAGTGATATCCCAATGTGGTTTTAATTTGTATTTCCCTCATGATTAACCATGTTGAGCATAATTTCATGTGCTTATTTTCCCTCCTTATATCTATTTTAGTGAAGTGTCTGTTCAAATCTTTGCCTACTTTTTGTTTACTGGTTTATTTGTTTCATTATTTTTGAGTTTTGAGAGTTCCTCATGCATTCTGGATACAAGTCCTTGATCAGATATTATTTTGCAAGTATTTTGCCTGGTCTGTGATTAGTCTTCTACTTATTTTAGCAGTGTTTTACAAAGAGAAAAAGGTTTTAATTATTTTTGGTGTTAGTGTGTGTGTGTATGTGTGTGTGTGTATATATATATATATGTTATATATATATAACATATATATATGTTTTGGTTGGACACAATACCTTTATTTTATTTATTTTTATGTGCTGAGGATTGAACCCAGTGCCTTGCACATGCTAGGCGAGTGCTCTACCACCAAACCACAACCCCAGCCCCCCAAAAGTTTTTGATAACATTTTAATTAGCTGTATTTTTTAAAAAAATATTTTTTAGTTGTTAATGGGCCTTTATTTTATTTTAATTTATATGTGGTGCTGAGAATCAAACCTGGTGCTTCACACATGCAAAACAAACACCCTACCATAAACTAAAACCACAGCCGCTAATTTGCTGTTTTATGAAAGCAAGTTTATGCATTTTTGGTAGCATAGGTAAGATATTGCCAACCAATTTAATATTCTCCTATGTTTTTTTCTCCTAGAAATTTCACATTTTTAGGTTTTATATTTTGGTCTATGATCCATTTGGAGTTAATTTTTGTATATGATGTTAAGATATAGATAGAATTTTGTTCTTTTGCATTTGTGTATCCAATTCCAACTCCATTTGTTTAAAAGAGTTTCCTCAAAGCAACTTAGCAAGACCCTGTATCAAAAGAAAATATAATAAAAGGGCTGGGGATGTGGCTGAGTGGTTAAGTGTCCTGAGTTCAATCCCTGATATTCCCCTCCAAAAACAACAACAACAAAGACTATCCTTTCTCCATTGGATTACCTTTGTACTTTTGACAAAAATCAAGAAAAGCAAGTTGCTCACATATATTTGCCTGTCTTCCTGGACTCTCCACCTGTTTTATCGCTCTATTTGTCTGTCTTGATGAAAGAAAGTTTATGAAAGAAGCTGTACCATATTTTCTTGATTACCAGTTTTATAATAAATATTGAAAGAAAGTAGTTCTCCAATATTCTTCTCTTTCAAAGTTGCTTTGGCTATTCTTGGTCCTTTGCAATTCCCTATGTCTCAGGATCAGTTTGTCAAGTTCTATAGAAATGCCTGTGGGATTTTGACTGGAAATGCATGGATGTTTACGTCAATCTGGAGAGAGTTGACAAGCTAACAATATCAAGACGGGCAATTTGTAATCACAATACATCTCTCCATTTAGTTAGCTCTTTCATTTCTCTTAGCCATACTTTGAAGTTTTCAGTGTATAGGTCTTACACATAATTTCTCAGATTTATCCCTATTTCTTTTCTTCTTCTTTTTTTTTTTTTGTTTTTTTGGTTACCAGGGATTGAACTCAGGGGTACTCTACCACTGAGCCACATCCCCAGCCCTATTTTGTATTTTATTTAGAAATAGGGTCCCACTGAGTTGCTTAATGCCTTGCTTTTGCTGAGGCTGGCTTGAACTCTTGATCCTCCTGCCTCATCCTCCCGAGCCACTGGGATTACAGGTGAGTGCCATGGCTCCCAGCTGGATTTATTCCTATTTCATATTTGTGATGCTATTATGAACTGACTTACAAAAATGCTATCTCACTTCAATGTGGAATCTAAAATAATCAAACTCACAGAAGAAAATAGAGTGGTGGTTTCCAGGGATGGGAGCAAAGTGAAATAGGGAGATTAGTTACTCCAAGAGAATCAAGTTCCTCCTATGCAAGATGAGTACTTTCTGGAGAGCTGAGGTAAAGCCACGTGACTGAAGTTAGCAATAAGGTTGTAAGTTTGAAATTTGCTTAAGAGATCTTAAGTGTTCTCATCCCCCCAAAGGACTATGTATAATAGATATGTGAAGAATGAACACATAAATAAAATGACTGAAGTGGGCCATGTAGGAAAAATCCTCTGAAATCATAGTTTCATCATCTCTCACATTTAAATGTTTCAAAAGATACTGTTACCCCAGGGGTGCAGTCTACCTTCAAACGATGGCTAATTCATTAATTGGAGGTATATTTAGGTCCAATATTGTTGATGTCAAAAGAAAGAAAGTTTACCATGGCTGAACCCATGGTTTAAAATTTTTTCTCGATTTAAAAAAATCCTCTTGAAAATCAATAAAGCATTAACACACTTTTTATTTTTTCAGATGTCAAAAGCAAGGAGGAAAATGTCTAAATCACCATTTTTATCCTTGACATTTAGCTAGAACCTGCACTTCACAAGCACTCAATAAATATTTGTTGAATGAATGTATGAGAGCGCTTCTTGTAAGACAGGCATTGTGTTAACCACTAGGAAAATTCTTGGGAGATAAGTCATTTTCAGAATTCTTTATTGGCTTTTCTTAGTGTAACTACAGAGTGGTTAGTAGAAAAAGCTGAATAAGAGAAAAAAAATGCCTAAAATAAAAGCGTAATTGCTATGACCAATGATGAAACAAAAACATCATATGTATACTTGACTTCAACACCAACCTGACCAGGCTTACAAATCCTCCATGAAATTTAATTAAAAATAAATGAAGACAAATGAACTTCAAATGGCTTTTGGACATAATTTTTATTTAAGCATGGGCTTTTAGCATGGCTCACCCTGGAGTGCAGCCTTCAGTTATTCTAATAGAGAGGTCAGGGATACAGGGGCCATTATAATCTTGCTGGTGTTGGTTGCACTTCATCCAAAGAAGATGTGAATATGACCCGCAGGAAAAACAACCCACGAAGAGAACACAATGAAAAAACATCCACTGTTTTACAAATCACTTTGTTACTACAGACACAAAATGGCAGTTACTGTTAGTAAATCAGCCACAGAACACTTTTTAAAAAAGAAATCTGTAGACAAGGAAATGGGAATTCCTTTGTGGGAGACAGGGTCTTCATACACAATTTTTAAGTAGAAAATATTTCAAGGTCAAGCATTTTTCTCATCCACAAAACAATGCTAGATCAACGTACATTTTAAGGAGTATATTAAAGGAGATACAATATCTTTACAACTATTATCTTGAATAGGTATTTCAATTAACTTTCTGCAGAATATAAGTAGATCAAAATTCAGCAGCAAAATATTGCAACATAACACGTAAATACAGTTTCAATGTGTTATACTGTAGAAGAGAATACATAAAGGACAAACAATGATAATTTAATCATATAAAACATGATACAAAGCTGAAATACAGTCCACTTAAATAGCTTTGTGACCAAGAATGTTAAATACTGTGCTAAATGCCATTTTAAACATAAAATCTCTTAAATTTTTGTGCTTAAACTTTTTTTTTTCAGTTAAACTATTTCTTATTTTCAATACTGCCACTGTAACTGATATTACAACAGATCACAATTTTCACGGACACATCAACATGGAGACATTTACTTATGAGCAAATAAGTCACTTGTCATTAGTTCACAGTGTGGGAAAGTGGTATACACTCGGTCTGGAGAAGGGCTTTCTGTTAACCACCAAGTCCTTCACAGATATTTCCTGATATCAGATGTGGTGAGAGGTTTAAAGGAATGGAAAGCAACACGTCACATGTTGGAAGGAAAAATAATCTTTTTGATTCTTCATGGGTGTCGCCTAAGTGACCTTCGTCTTCTGTTGTAGAAGTGCCTGAGCCCATGTTGCCGTGAAAAATTCATCATGTAATTTTGTTTGCGAGTGCTGTTGAAATGAGAATGGATACAGGCAGGGAGGGAAAGGAGAAAGAGCATGTAAGTCCCATCATTGAATGTCAATCTGTTCTAGATCCTAAGTTACCTGCTATTTGAAAGCTTTCAGGATTCATAGGTCATGCTGACATTACCACCCAGGGACACAGGAAGTAAAGACTGATACCCACAGCCACTGCCCTTGGCCCTAAAGAAATCCCTTTCTTTTCAGAACCAGAAAAGAATCAGAAAAAAAAAAGTCTTTTTTTTTTCTTGATTTATAGCAAAAGCAGACATACACTTTCGGATTTTAATTTTATCCTTGAGCTCTTCCTGAAAACATCTATTTGACGAACTTTAGAGGAAGTACATGCTGGGCCCATGACCTTATTTACACATATCTTTAACAAGTAGGAAAAATAGTTTGATCACTCCAGTAAAGATTTTCACTTAAAGCTTAAAAAGCAAAACAAAGAAAAGCAAACTTGTTGGATGAATCAGCTGAACCTTCCTAATTTATGCAGTCCCTGGATGCAAAATGAGGAAGTACATTTCTCTTAGAATGTTGGATTCCATTGTCTTCCTCAAACAGTAAGCAATGGTGGTGGTATTCTATATACAGGGATTTATGAAATGGATACTATGCTAAAAAGAGGTCATAAAATACAAAGGAGATGAAATTGAATGTATAACTAATTGTAAACATGTTTACGTATTCTCCCTACATACACACATTGATACATACATACTATGTGTGAGGCTGGTAAAAATACTCAAAATGAATATCAGAAGCCTGCAGGAAACTGCATGGTATTGGGTGGGAGTGATGCTGTTAGGGTTTTGGCATGGAAAATACATTTTTAAAAGGATCATAATCTATAACATCACTGAAAAGAATCATACTCACACACTGATCTGAATGACAACATATTTATATGTCGCATCAATATGTGGTTTATGAGTGTGAGCCTATCAATATTTTCCATATTCACCGAGTCTCTTTGACTACATGGTCCCAAAGCCTTTCATCCTTAATACAAGGAAACTTAAAACACATGCAGAGTGGGATAATGTCATATGAGGCGATCTCACCATAAAGATCGACATGGCATGAATTTGAGTTAGGGAAGAGCAAAGGAAAAGGATAATTTTTCACTGAGAAGTGTAATCTTCTGGAATGTCAATCATTAATAATATACTAGTGTGGTGTAAAATGTTGCTGTTTTACCTAGTCTATTTTACTCAGCATTATACTTAGGGATATTATACTAGCACTTGTAAAATATAGAAAAATTTAAAGTAAGATAATTTTATAGTTAAATTTGATCATTTGAAAATTTATAATAAACTGTCTCAAAGCAAAATACATAAATTCAATTTCATGTATAATTAAGAAGCAATAACATCTGTGTTAAAAACCTGATTAAAAGATAGACATGAAATTGATATGTGTATTTTATAACATAAAGTGCTAATCACTTTCCACCCTGGATTTATTATAAAAATGCTATAAAATGGAAATAAAGAATATGCTCTGCAGGCATTTTAAAGAAACATAAAAACCCCTCAGGTTTTGTCTTCAGGTGGCCTAACTACCCATGATATTCCATACATCACCTAAGTTGATCAGTTTCAATGTCACGTTGGAAGACGCAACAAATGTGTCCATTATTCATCAGCAGCTATAAGTATTAACTGCTGCCTCTGTAAAACTGAGTTACAAAAAAAGGACAAGGAGCTGATGCACTGAACTCATCCACATCAGGAGAAATTATCTGGTTACTTCTTTATTCACAAAATCTTGGGACTGGTTTTTGATCTATTCCTGCCAGCACCCTAGGTCACCTCATAGCGTTTTCCCAAGCTGTTATAGTGGTCCCCTGAACTAGTCTCCTTATCCCGGTTCTCTCCCCGTATGAACGAAACTCCATTGACAGATAAACCATGAAGTGCTAGGAAAGAACAATTTAATAACACAATTGTGTGTCTGTTCTCCTATACAGACATACAATTGATTTGACACACCCATTTCAGTAAACTTTCCCCTGAATGATGGCTTCACCTTGCTCAAAAACCATTCCTAATTCTCTTGTGGATGGAGTGATATAAAAGCTACTTTAACCAGATATCTCATGTTCTCTGGATGTTTTCAGGCTTTCTCTCCCCTTTGCTTTCTACATAGACTTGTCAGAAGTCTTTTCTACCCAAGTCACTAGTCAACCTCCAGCATCATATCTTCAATGAATTGCTTCATTCCTCCCTTTGTTCCTTCCTTCCTTCCTGGTACCACCTCCAATATCACATCTTTAATTCCTTCCTTCCCTTCCTTTGGTCCTTGTTCCTTCCTTCCTGTACCAGGGATTAAACCCAGAGGTGCTTAACTAACACTGAGGCACATCCCCAGTCCTTATTTATTTATTTTTTATTTAGAGACAGGGCCTCGCTAAGTTGCTGAGGCTGGCTTTAAACTTGCAACCCTCCTGCCTCAGTCTCCCAAGCCACTGGAATTACAGGCTCATACCTTCAATTTCTACTTGTTCAAGTATCACATTTTCTATATTGCTTACCCCTCCCCTCCAGAAGTAATTTTTTTTTCTACTTTGAACTCTCATAGTGCTCATTTCCTACTTTATCTTGGCTCCCCATTTCTAAACTTCTGCCTGTCCCCCAGATCCCCCCACCCCATCCCACAGCACTGAGCCTCCTGCCTGACCCTTGGGTGGTCAAGTTGTGTTTATTGAACTTTTGGTGACTTACTGATTGGATTCCTGTCGTAAATCATTACTCTTTAACTATAAGGAATAATTGCAAAGTTAAAGCAATGAGATTATTTTGTTGAAAACACGTTTAAAGATATAAAGTACTAAAAAAAGTTAAAATACTTTACATTAAAAACTACAAACATAGAACACTCAAGATATTTAATTATTGATAGAAAAGTTACCTCAGTATACGGGAACAAAGGAACATTTAATTTAAACAAAAGTTGGTGTATGTTTAATGGCTTTAAAGCAACTTTGCTGTATAATTATTGGCTTGTTATAGAGCTGATTTAAATTTTCCATCCTTATGTGTCAGAAGATAAATATTAGCAGATTTCAGATCTTTAAAACCCTGCAAATTAGCCCAGGGTGTAAGTTTATAGCTAATTCAGGAAGCACATCGATTCACTGGACACTCTTTAATTTTGGATAAGTTTATGTATGAGGACCATATCTTTTGATTCCTGAGAATGTTAAAGTGAGCTCAATAATGTGCTTGTTTTATATGCCTAGTGTTTAAATGGTCATATTAAAAAATGACTTTTAAAGCATCCTTTAAATTAACTGGTTATTTGGTAATGTTAGACATAAATCTCTCTCAAGCCAGTTAGGTTGGAATCTAGTCAGGTGGATTTTTTCCATTTCATAAGGCTTTTAAAATCAAGCATTATGAGGAGCTAGAGCAAAATGCTGTCTAAATGTAGGACCATTCAATAAACTGGTATGGTTATAAGCATTATTGTGTCTTCTAAAATGTCTAACTTGCATATTAGGGAAATTTTTAATAGTTTTAAAGATCTGATATTTACTCAGTTTTTTTTTGTGTGAAGTTTATCTAAGTCTATTTTTACTTTTGATACATATAGATGTGTAGCTATAGATAACCTCATCAATAATAATAGGTACAATGGATTTTTAAAGATTTTTTTCTTTATTGCATACAGGGGAAAGTAATGTTTACATAAGTTCAATGAAAGCCAGTAGTACTCATGCCAAAAGCATGCTATGTCATTTGACATGTCAATTTGTTTTGGTAGTGGATAGAACTAGGACCATTTTGAAATTCTCCCATTATGAGTAAGTCATTAAAAGAAGGGAAAACAAACATCAGGGATTCCTGAAAATACCATTTAGATTTCCATTGTTGTGGAAGGAGTTTAGGGACTTAGATGGTATGTGGAATTATGATTCTGCATGGGAAATATGGGTGGTGCAAGATCTTTGAAGAACTAGTGACTCTCTTCTCTTTAGAATCATTACTCTACTGGAGCCACAATCTTAGCTCATTTGTTATTATGAAAACAATTCAACTGATTTTTTTCTTTTTTGTGCATGTGTGGTTTTGGGCCTTGTGCATATTAGGCAAGTGCTCTACCACTGAGCTACATTCCCAGCCCTCTACTGATTTTTTAATGGATTCTAAAGGAAATGGGAGAGTTGGAGATAAATAGAAGAATTTGACATGAAATTGAGGCATTTTTACTGGTCTGTAATTAACTCATTTTTCATCAAAAATTGGCTCAATAAATGATGATTTAGATGAATGTAGAAATAAGAATCCAGTGGACTGTTAGACATATCTTTCAGAGAACAATTGGTGAGAGTAAGATGGAAGCTGCCATTCAAAATAACTCATGATAGTCCTTGGCAAAAAGGAAATTCATTTGAATTTCAAGACAAACACATTTTGGGGAAGACTACATATTAGTAAGTGTAGGCCCAAATGCCCCAGACATACTAAAGACTTCCTGTTTCTCTTCTTAGCTAAATGGAGATGAGAATAATATCTGATAATGCATATCTCTGGGAATTGTAAGGATTAAATGAAAATTTGCAATATCATATATAGATGTTCAAGAAATGATAACCATTTTACTTTCTTTCTTAAGTTTTAAAGTATCTTAACTAGTGGACAAGTATAAGTATATATTAAAGGTAGCCAGTCTTATCTAAGGATATGATCTCGAACTCATAAAGTATCATGAATAAATCTACTCCTCTCTGCTAATTTATTTATTGACTTAGAATAGACTTGTAAAGGGTCTGGGCCTACAGCTCAGTGGTAGAGTGCTTGCCTGGCATGTGTAAGGCACTGGGTTCAATCCTCAGCACCACATTAAAAAAAATAAATTAAACAAAACAAAACAAAACAAAACAAAAGAATGGACTTGTAAAGTCAAGACGCCTTCATGTGTCTCTAGCCTCATAGGTCTTTTGAAAAACATTACATTTAATCAGGACTCCTAGATCTTCTACACACACCTTTTATTGTCATGTTCCTCATAACAAACTTGTAAACTGTGAGTGCTTCAAGCACACTTCATATAGTGCCAGGCACAGAGGAGAAACTAAGCAGATCTAATGAGCACTCTGGCCTCTGTGGTTGTACCCATATTGTTTAGGTTAGAGATCTCTCTCAACTTGGCTATCTCTTGAATTTGCACAGATACAGGTTTCAAATGTTCCATTGTATCCCAATGTCATTTATAATAGCTGTTTTCATAGATTTTTATTTTCATTTGCAAAGGTCTTCTACAAAACTTCTCAGTTAATTTTGGTAACATTGATCAAAGTAAGAGTAAACAGTTCCCCAGATTTAGTGAGGAGGACTTACCTTACTCTAGTGGAAAACCAATGACAGCAAATAATGAAATATAACACAAGTTAAAAAATGGCTTTCAATGCATGCAGCACTGTGATTAGTCATAAAAGTCTGACCAGGTTTAGACGCAATATAGGATTTTTCATCTCTTTTGAAAATAAAAATTAAACAAGTTATTTCTTATTCTCCTATACCCAATATATACATACACTTAACTTTTTAATGTAATGCAACATGCAATATTTGCTCATAACCATATGTCAAGGTACATGTAGCATAGTACTACATTTGGCATAAATGTTGCATATAAAGTATAAATATTAAATCAATAGTTTAATTAAAACTATTAATTTTATCTGATTTTCAATTATTTGTATTTTAGGAAATACTAATTCCTGATTATAATAAGGAATGGGCTTTGAAAATGCAGAAGTCCTCTATATCAGATAACACAATCAAATTTAATAAAGGATAAATATGCTTTGCAACAAATGTAATATGCTCATCTCCATAAATCATTTGTGCCAAAAAACGTGACAGTATCTTGATGATGAATAGCATGAGGGGATGGTCATGATGGAACTTATATTAAAATCTGATAAATGTGTTTAAGGCCACAGCAACATGTTGGTTCTCAATTCTCAGTAAATGTGATAATAATTCACTTTTAATTAAATCATTTCACAAATGCTAGCTTTTTACTGAGTGATTCGCTTTCAAGGTACACATGCAAAAATCAGCCCACTTCATTATATACATGACAGGTTGTGACTTAGACATGTACACAGGAGATGTGATGTGTGAATGAAATGCATAGTTGGGTGAGGGAGATTCTTAGGAGAGAAGGATGAGTGCCCAACGAAAAAGGTTAAGCCAAGGAATTCTCTTCTATCCTAAGAAGAACCCCACCAGCATGGATCTTGTGAGGGATCTGCCCAAATGTATTAACAAACATTTACTGAAAAACAAATGTTCTACGCTAGCAAATGAATTCAGAGAAATTAGGTTTCTGACACTGGATTGTCAGTGATCATGTTATGCTACATCATTTAGACTTTAGGGAATGAGGAGTTTTTGTAAGCTAGTGAGGCTGGAAAAAAAATGATCTGTCAATTCAGTTTATCTGCTACATGGCAGATTAGCAGGGGCTAATCATCAGGAAGCACTTTTCATATGTAGGTTTTACTGGAAAACATCACGAGAGTGGGAAGATTACACTCTCAAACAAGCATAAGAGACTTTGTTAAATGCTGAAATGGTGGTTTTTATCTTTATGGTACAGGGCTGGTCGTTCTGTGTATCCATATTTATGGAACTCAAATCTTTCCACATGTAGTCTTTGAGAATTAAACTAGTGAATTCAAAATATGTCATGTATCCTGTTCATTTAGGATGCACTTCAAAATCTTGAAATATTTTCAAAAGTGCTGAATTTTTTCTTATCAACCTCATCAGTCCTTTTGATTAATATGGGCAGTATGGACATTAAATTCAAGGTAAGATACCATGCGTGAACACAGTTTCTCTTTCTAGGGGTTTTTCGCATGTGTCCTTGGTGCACATGCACAAAAGCGAAACTATGATAATAAAGCTAGAGTAAGGCCAATCTTCACTTAGAAAATACATTCTTAAAAATTTGTAAGTGAAATGTATGCCCCCAACCATTAGTTGCAAAAACATATTAGTAGCCCTATTTGCAGCATTCATTTAGGTAGGGCTTGTGTCTCTGAAGATGTGTGCCTCGGGTTTCTCCTTCACTCCGCACCTGAGGAGCAAACATTACCAGCTCATAAAACTAAATATTCTGCTATAGACATGTTGTTAAGTGAGAAAATATTCTCAATTAATATGGTTTTATGGGAGTATTCTACTTGTCTACTTTAAAATATGCATCTTCTATAGGAGAGTTATAACTAGCAATATTTGTGAATTACGACACAAATCTTGGCTAGCTTCTTTGAGCCTCACATGATTGAAAGATACTCTGGGACATTATTATATGTTATTTTTCTGATTCCTCTGCAACTATTTTTTGTTCATTAAATAAAGGCATCATGCTGAACAGCAACCAAGTGCATATTAATGAATGCTTAAAAGTTTTTGTGACTCTTAAAGAAGTGCTTTGAAAGGGTATAGTAGCTAGAAATGTTGAACACTGACAGCAGAACAAAACATCAAAAACAGGTCTTAAAATATACTTTAAGATTATATTTTTGAAAATAACTCATTTTTGAATTCAGCTTTGTGGGGAAAAGAAGAAAAATAAGATTACTTCTATAATTTTAACACATGTTTGAAATGTCATTGGAGAGAGAGTATTTGGTTTTATGTATATAAAATATGTACACAAAAAGTGTTTGGCAATATCTGTGAAGTTATAATCTCTAGGTGACTCACTGAAAGAAGACTTAGAATCAAACAACCATGTAATATCAAGTATATGCAGTGATGGCCTTTCTCATTTGGAACATTTTAGTGCCCCGAGAGATTGAGATGATGACAGGCATCTGATAAGTTCTTCAAAGTAATAAAATGAAGTGATACAATACATATTGTAGCCTCAGAATAATATCAGAAACTCCAAGAGTTTCTGAACTTCATTTTTATAATATATTGTGATGCTGGCAGTTGCTTATACAAATTAATAGCAACACTAGGTGTTCTGGAAGGTTCTCTTGGGGGCTATGTGAGGCTTCCTGTTGGGGTTCTGAAAGTCTCTGAGGCAGCATGTCAATAGGCAGCAGAGAACAAGCTCTGTTTCTAGGTTATGGAGGGGCTGTGTTACTGAATGTCAGGGAAGTCTGTACTTGTGCTCTTCAATTTTAGTCCAAGGGAAGTGATCATATGTCTCTGAAATCCAAAGTAGGTAACTCTAATTGCTTGTCTGGGTGGGAGAAGAAATATCTACTCAAATGTATAATATGCTGAGGATTTTTATGTCTATCAAGGGTAGAATTAGCATCCTGCTTTCTTCTGAGGACTGACAAGTTTTGAAGTTTCCACAGGAATTGTCAGGCACAGGAAACTCCATTAATGCAAACTTTCTTGGCAGGAAATCTGAGAGATAAGAGTGATTATTGACTCTAATTTGAGTCTGAATCAATTTACTGGAATCACCTGAGGTGTTTTAAAAACTGATTGATGCTCAGTTCCCACTGCAGATCAATTTAAACCATCCACAGGGATGGGCCTGGACATTAAGACATTCCTTGATGCTTTCAGAAACTTCCCAAGTGATTCTGACATTCAGTCAGACTGAGAATCACTGCTCTGTAAGGAAAGTAGCCAGGGCAAAACAACTTGAGGGTTGAATTTTGATCTACGAGGACATCTCTCTAGGGGCTCACTCTACGTATTCATGTTAAGCCCAAGTTATTTTATTCTCCTGGAATAATGTATCTGTGGAAATCAATAGCTAAGTAGAACATCAGCCTCATGTTCAGATTCCAAAGAGTCTGGACTGTTCCTTTAAACTTCAACTTTGTCTTGTGGAGGCAGAGCCCAGCAAGTTGTCCAAAAGCAGCAGAGCGCACAGTGGGGGCTTGTGTAGGGACCGGGTGGCTCTTGGAGTCGGGGTTGATATGGATGCCATGCAAGCAGGTGCCTCAGTGAGAACTAAGACAGGGCTAGCTCAAGACTGAAGAGTTCAGCTCATGGCTATGATCGAAAGAAAACAAATCTGGTAGTTTTCCTACCAATCAATCATTTAAATTTGCTTTCAAAATGACTGAAATCAGCCACAAGACTGATTTCACTTTGGATTTGGTAAACAGAATGAACATTTGAACCTATCTACCGAGAAGATTCGCCTCTCCTTGCCAACCACTTGGTGCCATCAGTTCGAACCCGTCGAGACATAAGCATTCCAGTTCTACAGGAACTAGATTGTTAGAGAAAAAGCAAGTCATCTCTCTGCGAGGGAATAGTCAACCCGGCCAGGGAAAAGTAGTGACAGCCCTATTTCCTGGGAGAAACCAGCGGGGACACCCTTAGCCCATTGGGTGCTGGTATTGGTCGGTGGGGATCGGAAACCACGGATTCTGTATTCTAGATGCAGTCATGCCATTAAATGGAGAATGCCTCGGGCATCTGTGGTTAAGATAGGAGGCTGTAATTGGGCATGTTGGCCACCAACACTCTGTATATAGACCAGTACAGATCCTTCTCTTTTAGGGTATCATTCTATTTTACAAGGCAGCCCAGATCTGGCATTAAGATATTGTTTCCCGTTTACCTGGAGACTTTTTTTTTATCCAATTTAACCACTCATGTCAATCCTTAAATAAATGTTTTACTTACTGAAGATTTTTTTTCCTAAGGTACATTAAGATATATTCAGGGCTTTGTTATTTCACTGTCGACTTGAGCTATAGCTTGCAGTTGCTGAAGAGTGTAAGCCAAAGTGGTCCTGTGGGAACCTTCTTATCAGGAACATTTCTTACTGAATCAAGGGAGCATGCCAGATCAAAGGAGTTTCAAACCTTTTTCAAATGGACACAGGATGCCATGTATCAGATACTCACAGGACGACCTCCACGTGGTCCAAAGCCCACTGATCATGACCTGTTCCATTGTGGCGTGGTTGCCACCAGCGCAGTAGGACTCCTTTCATCCGTGCCTCCCTGGGTCACAGATAGAAAGAAAAAGAGGTTGAACACCAGCAAACAGAACTTTCTGGAAGGTAACTTGCCCACTTTAGATATTGCAATAGGTTGAATCAATACAACTTTGGGCATAGAATTTGCTTAGGTCTTAGTGCTCTTCTAAGTAGCATTTTATTAGCCACTCAATGAGACGTACTTCTTTTCCACGTCTCTTCCTCTTTTCCCTTACTCCAGGAATAGCAACACATTTGATCACAAACATGAAATATCCAGAGTGACAGGCACTGTGCTGGAAGTGGGTGAACAATGCTAAGCAAAACTGACATGACCGTCTATGCTCAGTAAATTTTCAAATTAGCATACTAAGCAGAAAATAAAAATTCTGTTTCCCAAGGAACAGAAATACTGTTTAAAGAAAGGGAAGTATGCAAAAAGTGCCTTTGCATGAGTTGATATTTTCTATTCCCTCTTTCCCTTCTTCCTTGCTTCCTATCCTAACAGACGGTAGTAACATAACCTTTGGAGATCTGCATTAGTCTTGATTCTGTAATGCCTAGTTTTGTGGTACTGGTCCAGTAACTTCACCCAACCTCCATCTCACACTCTGTGATTCTCTGGGAGCAGGAGAGAGACCATGCATTTCTAACCAGGCTGCTTACAGGGGAACGTTGTAAGACACCCTCTGAGCTTGTGTGAAGTCCTTTGGCTGGTGCTGAGCGATGACATGCCAGGTGATGCCGTTGTTGACGCTATACTGCAGCAGCACTGCCTTGTCCACGGCATGGGGGCCACTCAGGTCACTGTTGCAGCTGTCCGTCTGGGATGTGCTCCCAATTTGTAGAACAAACATAATTTTGCTGAAAAACACAGGGGAAATTGTATTAAAACAAAAGTCAGATGTATCAAAGGAGAGATACTTTCTTAATCATTGTTATTAAAGTTCACAAAATCAGCTCTCTGTATCTGTAGATTTGGCACCTGTGGATTCAACTAATTACAGACAGAAAATATGGAAAAAAATTGCATCTGTATTGAATGTGTCTTCTTATTATTATCCAAGCAAGACAGTACAGCTGCTGTTTATAAAGCATTTATGTTGTATTTAGGTATTATAAATGATCTAGAAATAATTTAAAATATATAGGAGGGTTAGAAGAGGTGATGTCCAGCTGGGTGCTGTGGACATGCCTGTAATCCCAGAGGCTTGGGAGGCTGAGGCAGGAGGATCTCAGCAAAAAACAAGGTACTCAGCAACTCAGTGAGACTCTGTCTCTAAATAAAACATAAAATAGGGTTGGGGATGTGGCTCAGTGGTAAAGCACCCTTGGGTTTAATCCTTAGTACCAAAAAAAAAAAAAAAAAAAAGAAAGAAAGAAAGAAAAAAGCTAGTATAGATTATGTCCAAATACCACACCATTTAAAATTTTTTTTAGTTATTGATGACTTTTATTTTATTTATTTACTTATATGTGGTGCTGAGAATCAAACCCAGTGCCTCACACATGCCAAGCAAGAGCTCTACCATTGAGCCATAACCCCAGCGGCCCCTAACATCATTTTATATGACTTGAGCATCCATGGGTTTCCATAACTGTGGGTAATCCTAGGACCAATCTTCTATGATGCCAAGGGATGAATATCAAGTAAAAATAAATATTAATAAATCATATTAGTCACACAATTTATTTATGTTATCTTTTATATTAGACCTGTGAAAAATAACTCAGAAGGCTGCTTTTCTACAAAAAGAAAACAATTTTGACTTTTCAAGATGAATCTTATGATGCTGGAAATCTTTTTAGAGTATTTCACCTGAAACACCTTCTATTCTCCAAATTGTAACATGGACCATAGGGCAGCTGAGGGCATGGAGAAGGCAAGGAATAAAATTACCATATTTATACTATATGCTTTTTACAAATAGCTCCAAGCAGAAGAGCATCTGGACAAAGATAAATCATCATGTCTATTTTAGAGAAGGTTGTCTGGATGTCAGAGATGAGGAAAACTAGGAACATGCAGGCTCTGGATCACATCTGCTCTGTCCCACTCATCTTCTTGCTTTTCATAGGCATTCTTGCACTTAGAAGACACAGCTTTTAAATAGAGGAAATATATCCTCAGAAGATTCCTAGTGATTTACAGAATGGCCCTATTTAGAGTATATGGTCACACAAAGAACCTTCTTAAAACTTACCTTTGCATAAATTAAGTTAAAATAAAGTTACTTGTACCACATGTTGTGTAACTGTGAACCGAGTGCTTTGGTACAGCTGTTTGTATATAGGGTCAAGGAAGATATCAGGTGTCTCTAGACTAACTATATCATTTTGGTAGGAAAAAGTGGGAATCAGTGGTTTATATTAACAGCCTCATGCATCTATCCACCATCCCTATGGTGGATACAACTTTTAGAATCTCCATGGTTATCATACAGGGATCCATACTGTTTTCATTGTTTATCATATAAAGGACCACTAACCCTGCTTTTCTGCCTCTGAAAATACATTCCTAATATTTTATAAAGTGAACATCTACCTCATTGGTCAAATGTCTAAATCTCAAATATCCTCATAGCTCCTGAAAACTCATCAGCATTCGGGGAATATTCCAGTCCAGTACTCAGTAACATTCCTAAAGTCTTGGCATCTTTTCTTGAATTACAGAGATGAAAAACTGTGACTATTCTGGCTAAGGCAGAATGGATGGGAAGAGCAGGTAGAGAAAGAAATTCGACCTTCTGGTGTCTCCTTTTCTTTGTTAATTTCCTAGTCCATTTGCAGGATTTCTGTCTATTTGATTCTATACTAATCTCCAATTCCTATAGAGTATGTGAATATTAATGATCTCATCCATTTATTCACCATTACTATTTACTGAATTAAAGCTAAAGAGAGGTATAAGTCTTCATTCCTAAAATATTCATAAACACATTTATTTTACATTCTTGCCTATGGTCAACATTAAGTTATCTATAAGGATTTCCTAGCCAATTTTTAATATTTGGATATTTCTCCCTCCATGTTACAATCACTCAGCCAATATGTGTGAAGAAGTATACAACAATTCTACAATAAATTTAAGCAAAATTATTCTAAGTTGGTAAAACTTATAATGCTTCCTTTCACCAAATTCGAATAGTATTTAGGTTTCCACTACTTGGTGACATCTGTTTCTTAAAGTTCAAGATCAAAGCTAACAGAGTCTGGACTACAACACAGGGGGTTGGTTACCTTGCTCGAGTGAGATCCAGAGGTTTGGTAGCAGCTTGCCTTATCTGACAGCCATTAAAATAGAGTGAGTCTCCATGGGCATAGGGTGCCAGTTGCCCACATCCACTTCCTATTACTCCACCTTGAATGGTCTCCCAGTTTGCCTCAGTGACTCTTGCTGATTCAAAATTATCTTTAATGTAACTAGGAAGATCGTGACTGAAAACAGAGCAATCATCACCTACGGGTAAAGGAATAATCACAGAAATCAGAATTGGCTGGAACAAGCAGAATCACCAGACAATAAGTATTCAGTTTTAGATTTGAGCCATTGTTACTGCAAAAATGGCAAGGACCTGGGGCCTGGGGTTCAGTGATAGAGCATTTGCCTGGCATGTGCAATGCCCTAGGTTCAATCTCAGCACCACCATTAAAAAAAAAAAAAAAGAATGGCAAAATACCAAGTAGACACAGACTCCTAGAAATAAATCTTTTTTTGTTGTTGAAAAACATCCATTATTTTTGAGATAATGTTCATTAAAATATGTAGGTGCCAATGTAGTTAATGCTTGTGTGCATCTGTTATTGAAATACCACAGCATCTGGCCAGGCCTTGCTTGTTTGTAAATGATAAGTCTCAGTAGGGAGCTTGACCTGGCATGAGAGGCCAATCTAATTTCTTTCTTCCCAGCATGATTTTGTAGAAATAAGTCATGTTCCTGATCTCCTTCCAGCTCTACATTCCTTAGTGCAGAGTTTGAATCTTAATTCATTGCAACTAGCACAATACTTAGCCCATTTAAGATATTCAATAATAATTCTGGGATAAATAAACAAATACTGAATAAACTGGAATTATCTGTCAGAGAACACTGAGCTGAAATATTATCATTTAAAGTAAGACCCTATGTTAGCAAGGTGATTCGAACAGTACATCTTTTCTAAATGTCCACCAAAGTTCAAAATCAAAAGGCCAAAGTACTGTTGGTTTATGGGGAGGGCAAATTCCAGACATCTGGGACTTCTTGTGAGGACATTTGATTCATTAGTTTGCCTGAGTTAAAATTCTTTAGCTAATGCACAGATGGACCCAGCTGGTCTCAGTGGCAATGATAACAGGAGAAAGGAGATGGCTAAGTAATTTCTAACATCAGAGATGTGCAGCAGTCTACATTAATCATAGCCACTTCATCTGGAGGCAAGGAAATAGCATCAACCAAGAAATCAAAATATATCCTGCTCTGAAATTCAAATATATGGATTTTAACCTTGTATGCCTAGGGAAAGTTGTATAATTCTGATCCTCTTTGGAGAAATCTCTCATCTATGAGAACTTAACAAAGTTGACTGGAAAATACCACCCCAATACTGTCTTCTCTCCAGCTGTTGCCAGCTGTGTGATGTCTGGCTAGTCACTTAACTTCCTTGAGTCTCAGTTTCTTTACCTATTGAGTGGGTATAATTATTTTCATGATAGGAAACATGTGCAGATAAATACTAAATGACTCTGGAAAATGGGATTGGTATATATTATGTCAACAATAAAGCATAAGAGAGTGTATGGATTAATTCAGAGAATTAACTTGCTATTTGGCAGATATTAGGCTATTAGGATATAATGGTAATTGTGTAAAGTGAACTTTGTAATGACCTGTTAAAAATATTGGATTTAAGGAAAGCAGGATTATAAGCTTCCTAATAAGCTGACAAAAATTTTCCTGTGATGTGAGGGTCTGAGTAGACACTATTCCAAATACACACTTGGCCTCTAGAAACTGAAGCAGTGAAAACGAATGGATGTCTTTGAGTCATGAAGGTTATTTTGAGTGACAAAGTGACCTGGGCAGCACAGCATCTTGAGTTATCAGCTACTTCTTGGGAGGACAGTGGCAGCTGCTGTTGAAGGAGGCTGAGGAAGGGTGGATATAGACAAATGCATCGTGGAAAATAGCAATTGACAAAGTATTTAGGGTTGGGCAGCTAGGCCAGGAAGGAGAGAGGCCAAGAAGAGGAATTCAGTGTTGGGGGTATGGGTGGGGCAGGAAGTTATATGAAAAATAGAAAATGTAAAAAACTACAGAGTATCCTGAGTAGATTTATTTGGATTCATATTCACTTATAAACTTATAGAATAGCCTGAGTGGATTTCATTCTGTATTGCAAAAAAAAAAAAAAAAAAAAAAAAAAGGAAAAAGAAAAAAACTTCCATGAAGAAAACATAAAACTATTCTTGGAAATTAATTCCAAAGATAAATAATTTTGTGTTCAAGGAGACCTCCTCAGCCTGGAGTTCCTATGCATTTCCTAATGGGCTCCTGTACTCATGTTAAGACAAGGAGACCTCCTGGTGTTCTGAATCAACAAAGGCCCAGGGTTCACACCTTGGAAACTCTCATCACAGATGCAGATGGCGCCAGTGGTACAGTATCCGTGTCCACTGCAGAGCTTGGGGCAAGCCTCTCCAATGTACACATGGTCAATGGCCCAGCTTTGCTTCTCCATTTCTTCCCCTTTCTGGATCCAGCGGAACTGTGTCGCACTGAAGAGACCCAGAGAAACAGAAGAGAGTCATCAGTAAGCTGATATTTCCCATGGCTGCGCCCAACCTCTGCCTCTAGGAAAGGGGACCTGAGAAAAGGGCTTCCCAAACTTCTGAAGTCCCCCCAAAGATAGAGGTAAGTGAACGTGTATCCCTCAGACTCAGGGAACATATTCCAAGATGCCTTTCTGGAAGCTTTTGTCTTCCTGAAAATTTTATGTGAATTTTCTGTTCTATTCCATAATACTTTGGTGTCTGCTTGTTCCTTTGGATGTGTATCCTTTTCCAAATCTTTGAGTAAAATGCATGCTGCTCTATAGAGATTACACAGCACTGTATTTATTCTCAGCTCTGGGCAACCTGGCAGTCATACCCCAGGAGGTACTCCTGTCTGGATGAGAAGCACAGTCTTGTGAGAGCAGAACATTGGGGCAGAATTGGTGCCAACTCCAGTCTTTGTTTAGGGTCTGGCATTCAGGGCCTGAATAAGTTTGGCACATGCATGGTATATAGTTGAAAGGAAATCTGAGATCTATGAATAATTTACAAACAAGATATAATTTCTTATTTTTTCCTGGGACATACAGTTGCTATTTGGGAGCATGGGTTGGCAAGAAGAGGGTAGGAAAACAGAAGAGGGTCCTAGGGCTACAACTAAAACTCAGGCCTCTCTTTATCATGAACTCTGTAGAGATGGCCAGAGAGTTCCACTAGACAAAACTTCACATGCAACCCACCTGGAGGAGACATGGTCGGGCAGCTGGATGGTGATCCTCTTCCAGCTGGAGCTGTTGACGGCATTGTAGATGGTGGCTTCATGGAACTGGAAAGGGGAACAGCCAATGCTATTTGAAGAGGAAGGAAGGCATTGAGTCTGAACGAGCTGCCAGGAATCAGACCTGCAGAAGCCAGAAGAGTTGCATTAGGCAAGTCATAAGAGAATTTTATAGCTAATTGAATGTGAAGGTAATGCTTTGGATTACCTTCACATTAATGTGAACATTAATGTGATTAGAGATCACAAAAGGAAAAATTGAAAATAATTTCTCATAAGAAATATTCTGACTCTTCAAAACTACACTGATACATTCACGAATAACAGAATAAAATAATAGCATGCATGACAATAAGATCTAGTCACAAGGTAAAATGGACTATATCAGACTTTTATTCAAAAATTCTAATATGCTTTAGGAGATGTGACTTTCTCTGAAGCATACATAGATCATTCATTGATTAAAGATTTTCTTAAGGTTGATTGAAAATGACCAACATGAATAAAATAGTTCTACTCTGAGAAAAAAACTTAGTGTCCTACTAATTTTAAAATATAAAGTTTCTTAGCTGTTGATTTTCTTGGTTTGAAGAGAAAATTTGAAGATGTGTAAATTTTATAGAAAGTAAATCTGTATGAGAATACATATGAACCATCCATTTTAATATGAAAGATTCCTTCACTGTAAGCAGCTGCTTTAAAAGTCGATAAGCATTTGAATTGTGTATTTAAATTTGGAAAATATTTAACATTATTTTGACTAACCTTGCGTCCTTTGTGTATTCCAACATCACAGAATGAAGGTCACCACAGGAAGTGGCTTCACAACCCACTACAATCTAAAGCAAACACAAAGAGTCAATATACAGGCAAGACTAAATAATATCTAATATCATTAATTAGAAATCCCATCTCTCTCCATCACAATTCTGATAGGCAATCAAGAAATATTCAGAGATGGTTTTATAGAGCAGCTTCCAGGACACAGAGGGTTCATTCTTTTGAGTTCTGTTAAAGAGATGCAGTTTTCCATTAAGACAGGAATTTAAGATTTTATAAGAAACTATTTCAACTAACTTTATTAGTGTAACATATTAATTTGGCTAAAAATAAAGTAATGTTAGAATTTATGGAAAAATATTAAAAACATTACTGCTTTGAAACATTTTCACTGGTATCCTAATTTTGTTGATGCTACTGTTAAATATTTATTTGGATTCAAAGTAGAAATTTTTAATTACTTAATATTCATTCTTAGGGCTTTTTCCTTTTCCATAAGAATAAAATCTTCCCAGATGATGTGAAAACAAATGGTTGAATCATTAATAATTCATAAATGCTATAAAATTTGGTGATTCAAATTTAAGTCCTAATAATCTATTTAATCATTAAATCCTATTTCATTGCTGATATAAGGGAAGATGAGTACTAAAAATTCCAGACTGTACACTCCTGAGTAAAACAACTCTGAATTCAAAGGGAGAGTAAGAAACAATGTAATAGAAATCATAAAGGATATAAGTAAAATGCTGTGATACTTCATAGGAAGGAAGAATTGTATTTGATTAGATGGATTAGAAAATAATTTATTGAATAGAGTGCATGTGAGCTGCCCCTTGAAGAATGGGAAGAGTCTGAAAGATAGAGACAGGAGAAAGATATTTGGGTGGAAGAATGAGTGTTAGCAGACACAGAAGTGTAGATCACAGTACATAGTGTGTTTGAACCTAAGTAGAGAGTATGTGGGATGTTGGGAGACAAGGTTAGAAAAATCAGTTGAATTTGGACGAACATGAGTTGTAGTGTAAGGCATTTGATCTCAATTTTGTATACAATGCAGAGTCATTGAAGGTCGATAAGGAGTGGACCGATGAGCTCAGCTGTAAATGTCAATCACACTTTGATGTCAAAGTCAGGAGTGGAGAGAGGCTGGGTGTAAAAAGAGTACTTAGTGGACAGTGGACTTAGGACAAGAATGGAGCGGTGAGAGTGCAAACAGAAGATTCCATAGAAGCTAAGAATACTGTAAATTAGAATTAGAAGGGTATAAAAATTGATTAGCTGTGAAAAGTGACTAGTCAAAGACTAATATTTCAAGCTAGTTTCTAGGTGAAAGGTGCTGCCATCAACAGAATAGAAAAATCAGAAAGAGGACTTATATGGGGAAGGGAGAGATTAAGTTGACTGTTAGACATGTTAAGTTGAGGTGCTCATTAGAAAAAGCAGAAACATGTAGATGCTATTAGAAATATTGAGTTAATAGTTAGTGAGCCAAGGTCAGATAATGCAGATTTGAGATCTACTCTTCAGATTATGAGACTTGAAGCTAGAGGAATGGATAAAATTCCCAGCAGTGCCAATGTATATGGAAGAGAGAAGAAATCTGAGATGCATTGAGAAACGCTGACATTTAGAGGGCTGAGGGAAGAAAAGCAAAAAAGGAGACAGAAGTAGATTCCAAAGAGCAGGGTGCAGTGGCACACTCCTGTAATCCCAGCAACTCAACTCAGGAGACTGAGGCAGGAAAATCACAAGTTCAAAGCCAGCCTCAACAACTTAGAGAGAACCTAGGCAACTTAGTGAGAGTTTGTCTCAAAATAAAACATAAAATGCACTGTGACTTAGTTGTTAAGCACCCCTGGGTTCAATCTCTGGTATCAAAAAAAGAAAAAAAGTAGAGATAAGATAACCATCGGTGAAGCCAAGGAGAAAGAGATTTCCACAGTTTGGAGAGGTGAGGACAATAGTGTCAAATGGTTCAGAGGAGAGGAATGGAGGAGAGCTATGGGATGCAGCATAGAAAGTCTATGGTAACTTTGAAGAATACAGGGTTTATTTCTCTCCCTCTCTGTGTCTCTCTTTTGTAGTGCTGAGGATGGAAACTGCAGCCTCATGCATGCACTCTACCACCACTGAGCTACATCCCCAGCCCACTGAGGGATGCAGTTTTTGAAAGATACAGTGATATTTAACTGTTTCTGGGGGACAAACTTTCTTTTAAACTAATTGGCTTGGGTTAAAGACAAAAATTACAAGTCTCTTTCAGTTTTGGATTGACAGAAGCTCCAAAAGAGAAGCCCCCATCAACTCAATCAAATGTGATGCCTTTGATATGGGCCACAATGTGGGACTGGCTGAAGACAAACTTTCACTCTTAAGGAACATCCTGGAAGCAGGGGTGGTGTAACTCTAGATATGACCTTGGACAACCTTCATGCCACTAAAGCTAATAGTCCTGAGGGAGTGAGCAGTGGCATTGGGGAGCTTGCCTCACCTTCTAGTCTCTGAAGGAGAGTTTAACAGTGCCAAGGCAAAAAGCAAATGCTTTTATTTTTTTTTGTATCAGGGATTGAACTCAGGGACACTCGACCTCTAAGCCAGGTCCACATACCTGTTTGTAGTGCTCTATTTGTGAATTATTTAGAGACAGGATCTCACTGAGTTGCTTAGCACCTCACTTTGTGCTGAGGTTGGCTTTGAACTCGCAGTCCACCTGCCTCAGCTTCCTGAGCTGCTGGGATTATAGGCATGCGCCACCGTGCCTGGTGCAAATGCATTTTTATTTCTGCTAATAAAGATTCTTACTATTAATCACCACTGTAGTAAAATCTTTTTAAATAAGGGAATTCGAATAAGTGATGTCCTTAAATTATCTAGTTATTAACTGCATTTTTGTAGTGTGTTTTGAAATGGAGAGACATTAATTGCTATTACTCTTTCTTTCTATTAATTGCCTGTTCTGCTTTCCCTTCTATCTCTATATACAGATAAAATATGCAGCTAAAAAGATTTGAAAGTTCCCTCTTGTTCCCATTAGCTCCAACTGGGCTAATGTACAGGTTTGTGAAGTCAGAGACAAGGGAAAACTGAAGGATATACTGAAGAAAGGTGGACCAAGAAGCAAATGATCTGAGACACATGACAGGCATGGAGTGGGGGAAAGACAAGGAGAGAACTGGGCAACATAGGAGAGTCTCAGATCGAGAAGCAGGCAGAGACGCTTACTTGAGCTTTTTATTCATAAGGTCTGGGAAACTGAAATCAAGATTACATCTATGAGGTACACTACAGTTACACTTCTTTCTACTTCCCTGACACGTTCAGAGATTCTGTCTATGCTCAAATCATCATACTTGAGCAAAGACCTTTGTGAAAGATTACCTCCTTCATTCACAAGAGAGTCTTTGTTAATGAATGAAATCAATCGTGTCCTTATAGCTGTCCAAATAAAAATTCTCCCCCAACCCCCCAGTACAACACTCCCTTCTGTTTTAAAGAGCCACTTTGCCTTACTTTAAACTGCATCATGTATCCTGGTTGTATAATGAGTTCCCGGGAGGAGAGAGCATTGTGAGTCTTGTCCTTCTTTTTATTTGGCCAGTAGAGGTGGAAGGATGGATTGCCACAGAATCCTGCTGTCCTTACTGCATTAGGGTAAAAACTCCAGTTTTCTTCATGGGAAGTGCCTTCTGTTAAGGCAAATTGGAAGCAATACGGCATATTATTTTCTTGAACTGATTGGTTTATTGATGAATTATGTTTATGATGTAACATTTTGCTTACTCCCTAGGACTTATTTTATTTAACTGCTTAAATATATATAAATTCAAGGTGAGGACTCAAATTTAGGAAAAAACACTGAATGCTAATATAATGATTACCCCACTTTTAAAGCATAATTGCTTTTCTGGGTAATTTGCATCATTACAAAGCTCTTCTTGGTAGACTGTTTAAGCCATTGCAATATGTATCTCTGTGATACAGAAATTACTCAAGGAACTAAAATTATTTGGGGGCATTATAATTCCAAATTACATTTGAAGTAAGACACGTTACTTTTTGCAGGGTTTGTTAAATTATCAGCTGACATTTGAACCAGCAGCCAACTCTGAATGTTTATAAACCACTGGGTACAACCACAGTGAACATTTGTTGAGCAGGAGTATGTGCTAGGTTCTCTTCTAAGTTCTTTTCATGTAATGACTCATATGAAGACATAAGAACACAAACAGCTCATAGAGAAAACTGTTTGATGCCTTATTTCTTACCATCATCAAAAGTGTCCACCAATTGACTGGGATTGATTTCTGCCCCACCAATCAAAATGTTGTCTAGCGCCCACTGAGCACGCTCCACTCCGGAGACCACAATTCCATTGCTGATCACAAAAGGCTGCCACCAGCGAAGTCTAGTGGTGTTGGTGAGCGCCTCTTCGGGAAGAAGTATGTAGTCGTGTCTAACAGAAATATATTTCTGGAAATCCATCTCATGGAGCAAAGTCCAAGTAATTCCTATAAATATAAACATGCAAACTAAATAACAAAAAAAATCCCATAAATCACCAGTGTACTGCAGATACTACACTCTTCAATTAGGAAATGAAAATTGATTTTGCTGACTTTAACGTAGTTATTCACCACTTATAAACACTGTTTCAATATGAGGTTGGTGATGTGAGGGGAAGGATATTTAAAAATACTTGACTAAAATAAATATTAAAGTAAAAGTGACCTATTTCTACTTTTAAATTTAATTCTGATTCTTTTTAGGCATTATTTCTCATAAACTATAAGACATATTCATGTTTCTATGACAATAACTTCTAGTATTTAAAAAATATAGCTATTATAATTCTATGGCACTTATAGTTAGTTGGACTAGTATGAAGTTTATTTTTTCTTATTGTTTTTCTGGTATTGGGATTAAACCCAGGAATTCTATACCTCTGAGCTACATGCCCAGATCTCTTTTTTTTTTGAGACGGGGCCTAAGCTTCTGAGGTCGGTCTCAGATTTGTGACCCTTCTGCATTAGCCTCCCAAGTCTCTGGGAGCTGGAGACATGGGTCAGTGGTAGAATACTTGCCTGATATGCAGAAGGCCCTGCATATCAATTGCCAGCACTATAAACGAAACAAAAGTCTCTGGGATTACAGGTATATGCTACTGCACCTGGCTTAAGGTTTGCCTCTTACTGTTTGAAAAGATGAAATGTTAAATTACTTAAGAAGATATCATTTGAAAGGCTAAATACTTTAGATTCCTCAATCAACTAGTTATTCAGAATGATATGTGTTTGCTATAGCATGTTTTCTAAAGACCTCATGGTATTGCTGGTCTATTACTTTGCTACTCCAGAATAATAAAACAGATTTTTTTTTGAGCAGAATAATAAAACAGAATTTATTCTGTGACAGACTCATGAATTCAGAGTATTTTCACTGCTAGTAATGAGGTTTTCTTGTAAATCTCTGTAGCATTTACGATTTGCTTATTGTCACAAAAGTTTTAAACATGCTTTAAAATGTTTAAAAATTATCTTTAACTTGGAAAAGCACATTTGATTTTATTAATTATGTCACTTATAAGCAAGTTTTAGTTAAGCTAGTGGGGATTTTCTTCATTAATAAAGTTTGGAGTTTATTTATTTTTTTAATGTGATTTCTCTCTTGATTCCTTTTTTGGGTAGATTTTGCCCAATACAGAAGTCACATGCACGGAACATGTAATGGGAGCAAGATCTTTAGCTTTTTCTTTGTCACTCTTTAGATTGACATTGTGAGCAAAGCTTTGCTGAGATGTTTCTGAAGGATGTTGGATGGAATTTGGGAATGTGCTTGAAGGTGTGGCATTAGCCTCTAAAGCCTGCCTCCATCAGTAGAGTAGTCCAACAGCACGCCTTCCTTCCGGCAGATGGGCCGATGGCAGGAGGTCATGTTGTTCTCACTACCGATGCGTCCCCAGTATTGCAGGAATCTAAATGCAAACACATATTCTCTATCAGAATAAGGGATTGGAACACACCCTGCACAAATTCTAGATAACAATTTCTTCCACAGGTGTTCCTTGTTTGGGGGCCAATTTGCTATGTTGCAATAAAAATAATGAAACATTGACTTACTTTGCACCTCTGAGATCCAAATCTTGAGTAATAGCTTGTCTCACAGTGGATCCCCCAAAATAGAGTGCAGTGTCTTCAGCAAGAATTCCACACTCAGTACAAGTACTTCCACCTTCTAAAGACATCCATAAGTCAGGCTTGATTTCTTCACTGTCAAAGCGCTCCTTCAGGAAAGTCTGAAAAAATGAGTAAGTGGAATTTGCTTAAGAAAAAAAAATTCAGATAATACCCATAGAATACTTAAGATAATACAGAGTTAATTGAATTTAAAACAAACAGGAGCTGATTTCAGTGACGTAAAGATATTTTAAAAAGCCAACAGGATATCTCCACAATTTTCTCTTCCACCATATATTGAAGATCATTATAACTGCTTAAATAATGCTTAATAATTAGAAAGTAAAGTCTAGATAAAAATCTCAAACAATTGTAATGCCAACTACAGTAACACTCCCATTTGTAAAAATTTACTCAAGTGCATACTCCAAATACATATATTAATTTACACAGCATACAGAAGTACTGTTGTAACTTATTATTATATTATTAAACATGCATAAAAATAAATATTTGGAAAAATGGAATATAGGCAGACTTTCATGCTTTCCCCTCAACATTCTCCAGTGGGTTGTCCTGGAGTGTGTGGCCCCTGACTTCAGAGACTCCTTAGGCAGCCAGAACCTTCAACTTCTAGCATTCAGTGAACCTAGAATGCTTCAATGGTTAGGGGAGAACATTTGAAACCAAACCAAAGCTTTCTGTTTAAAGTTAAAAGAAACTTTAGAATTAGAAGGCCATGGGACATACTTTTTGCATGTTTTATCAGAGCCAAGTTGCAGGGTGATGGGGAGAAATACTTGAAACCTAAAATAAAACATTTTCCCTGAGTCTCTGGCTTATCTTTTTAACTAAAAATGATCAACAATTAGGAATAGTCTATTTTCTAAAGAGACTTTATTCCAAAGAGTAATAAAGGTACACAGCTACATTTTATGCCAAATTAGCTTATTCCCTCATATCATTGCCAAGATTTTCTTTTTCTTTTCTTTCTGTTCACAGTACATTCATTTTGTCCATAATATAATTTTTCATTCAGTTGACATAATTTTTTTTTTTTTTGGTACCAAGGATTGAACCAAGTGGTGCTTAACCACTGAGCCACATCCCCAGCCATTTCTTTCTTTTTTTTTTATTTTGAGACAGGGTCTCTAAGTTGCTTAAGGCCTTGTTAAATTGCTGAGGCTGGTCTTGAACTTGTGATCCTCCTAAGCTGCTGGGATTATAGGCATGTGCCACTATGCCCAGTGAGATAATTTTTTTAAATGATGAAAATATTTAATAAAAACTGTTTGCTAGAGTTGTGATTTCAGTAATTGTATCCAGAAAAAAATGACATTTTTTTCTGTGCTAGTTAAAATGATTTAAATAGACCCTCTTTTTCCTCAAACTTAGAACACAGTCAGCTCTATAATTAAAGACATGCAATCACATGTCAGTTTTACTTTATTCACTAAGGGTGACAAATGAACATAATTTTTATAAATGAAGGTGTATATGAAAGAGCACGAGTTAGAAGAAATGAGTGGTTGACTGTCCAGATTCTCATTAGAAGGGTATGAATCAGAATTCACCATTTAGATTTGTGTAATTTCTTATCCAACCTAGGAATACTAATGAAATTGGCATATTTGTGAAAGACTAGATTCTTTTTGTTTATTTACTACCCATGGCTATAAAGCTATGTTTCTCATGTGGTAACTCCATTTGTTAACAATGGACTAATATCTTCAGGCATAAGTGAGCATCGTTTCAATTTTAATTTTAATATTTTTCAATTCCAAAGTTGTGGAAGTACTGGAGGAAACAGAAATGACAGAACAGGCTTTGTTTACATCGTTTGCCTCTCAGTTGTTGGATTTTAATCACTTGTGCTTTATCACTTAGCCATTTTTCTGTTGCCATAATGATGAATGCTTTATACTTATTTGCAGAAATAAAATGTGTATATGGCAACTGTGTTGAGCAACTGTGTTTGTTTTGCTTGTTAAATAATGATGGAACAGCTAACACCTCCAAAAATGACCTTTTTATTTTTTATATATAACCGCATTTCAGCAGTCAACAAACCAAAACACGGAATTTTCTGAACTAAAATTCGTTTAATCCTGCTTGAAAATTTGATCTTTTGTGATAATATGTCTATATTATTTGCTTTATTTAACAACAATAACAACAGCCCTATTCAAATGGTGCATTAATTGAAAAAAAATGAGGCTTAAGAAAGAATTCACTATTGATTTTAAATTAAGCTTTTTTTTTTTTTTTTAAAAAAAAGAAACCTGTTCCCATTTTTGGGTGACCGAGGCAGAAAGATTGTAAGTTTGAGGCAGCCTCAGCAACTTAACAAGACCCTAAGCAACTTAGTGAGATAGTGAGACTCTATCTCAAAATAAAAAATATAAAAGTACCCCTAGGTTCAATCCCTGAAAAAAAAAAAAAAAGAAAACAAAGTGTTCATCTTCTTTAACCCATATAGTCTGACTTATTTTATGAATTGCATAAATTGTTGTTCCTAATATTCTAGTAGCTAAGATTAACCTAAGACATATTTTTTAGTTTCTGCCCAAAGGATTTATTTCCTGGGGTACCCAAAGAATCTTGTGTTAGATCAATAATCATACACATAAACTGGTTCCTAGGCATGCCCTCTAATGCAAATAAATGCTTCTATAGGGGCTTTAACATTACCTTCAGAGTGTGAGTCAAGTAGCAGTTTGGCCCAGAGTATCCTGGATCACAGATGCACTGCTCCTTTAAGCAATCTCCATGACCCCGGCAGTTGTCCAAGCATCCAGGGCCCAGGTAGAAATTATCGATTGCCCACTGCATATCTGAGTACTTCTGATAGAACCTAAACCTTACTGGACTATTGACAAAACAAAAGTTAATTTTTTAAGTCAATTATTCTGCATATATAGTAGTACTGGAGGAAAAAAACATTTAAGAACCTCTAGCTAGATGAAATGAGTTAATAAAAACATTTTCTGATCATCATTTTCTGTTTTTAGTCATGGAGCTGTAAAGCTGGTTTCTACTAAATTTTACAATATCTGAGCAAACCTGCAAAACCAAATGAAAATCAGTGGAATCTCCATGTGAGCAATAGGAATGTTTTAAAATACAGAGCTATAACTTTCATAGATCAGGTGAACTGCAGTTGGGTGGTTGTGAGGCAACTTAGATTCACTGATTACATTTCCGAACTTGTACAGAAGGAGAGTGAAGCCTTTCACAGAGCTGGCCACATATCACACAGCCCTCAGGCAGCCAGAAAATGGTAACTTCTGAGTTCCCTGAAGATGATCAATATTCTCAGAGTAACTATGCTAATTAGAAAAGGGTTATATTAAAGGCTAATTTCCCTGAGATTTTAAATTTTATCATTGTTCTTCTCTGTCTTCTGGGGGTAAAACAAGGCTCACAATTAACCCTATATTAAGATAAGTCACACAATTTTGGTTTAAAGAGTACAAAGTGCATGAAAGAACTTTCTGGGGTTATGTAAATGTTCTGTATCTTGTTTTATGATGTGGTAACATGGGTTACACAAGAGTAAAAGCTCATTGATCTCAACAATTAAGATGTCTGCACTTTACTGGATGCAAATTATACTTCATTATAAAGAAAAAAAGGGAGAGAGAATGGGATGGGGAAAGAAGTGAGTACTGAGGTGTTTCCCAGCATCCATTTCATCCCGATGATTCATATGAGGTACCATTGGATTATGAATTCTCTAACTGTTGAATGGCTCAGGAATAGGCTAATTTGTACCAATGGGATGCAAAGAGGTACTCATTCTGGATCTACTGGAGAGTAAAGCAACTCTCTTTCTCTCCCACTGGACATAGGAAAGGAAGCATTCTGCTCCTGTTTTTGGTTGTCATCTTGTGTTCAATAGTAGAATCAGGCTGGATGCAGTGGTGCACGCCAGCAGCTTGGAAGGCTGAGACAAGAGGATTGCAAGTTTGAGACCAGCCTCAGCAATTTAGCGAGGCCCTGAGCAATTTAGAGAGATGCTATCTCAAAATAAAAAACAAAAAGAACTGAGGATGTAGCTCAGTGATCAAGCACCCCTGTGTTAAGTCTTCAGTACCAAAAAAAGAAAAGAAAAAGTGGAATCTGCCTGAGAGCTGAGTATGACACCATTGCTGTGGACAGAGGAGCAAAGAACAAAGGAATAAGAAAGAATAGTATCCTTGAAGACATGTTAAACTTGCAAATCAACCAATCCCAGTGTCCATTTATATTTGGATTCTTTCATCAAAGATAAAACAAATTTCATTTCTAATTAAGCCAATTTGAATTGGTTTTAAAATTTTTGTTACTTGTAGTTGAAAACATCCTGGTTTAGTTTCCTAGCATGCTAACTGATTCATTCCAGAAAATGTATTCCAGGAAGCTGTGAGTGGTCATATAGTAAGTGATAACTACAGGACACTGGAAAAGCTGTGTGTATGCACATTATTCAAAAGCTCTGTATGTTCTGGTTATATATCACAATCTGTTTCACAAGAAGGCTTTTCATTTAGCTAGACCATATGATTAATTTAGTAGAGGTACACTTGTCATTTTGTTTAATGTGTCTCTTGTCTTAATTTTATAGTAGAAGGGAACTCTTTTGGAATTACCTTAAATTAACATATGCACAGACTTTCCAGAGCATGGTTTGACCACTTTGGCTCACCACTACTCCAAGCTAATTATTTTTCACTGCAGGTGCGGAACACAATGAAAATAAGAAAAAAATGGAACCTACAAGCCAGACTTGTACAAATAGCACAAAGAGTTAGGATTTGCAGTTTGCCCTATTATGGATGTGGAAAGCATATGTGCATGGTGGACTACAGTCCACAAGGTCAATAAGGTCACATACACCTTTTCATCTGGCTCCAAGGCCATCACTATTGCTGTTTCCAAGTGATGATAGTGTGGAAAATGGAAGGATATGCCAAGGATCAT
The DNA here is from genome assembly GCF_052094955.1 of Ictidomys tridecemlineatus. Classification (NCBI taxonomy): domain Eukaryota; kingdom Metazoa; phylum Chordata; class Mammalia; order Rodentia; family Sciuridae; genus Ictidomys; species Ictidomys tridecemlineatus. The sequence goes on from NC_135478.1 coordinate 174,287,821, forward strand.
TTTCTCAAGTCTGAGGATTGCAATTTGAGGTCTCGTGAAGTCAGCTCATCATGGAAGTCACTGATTAGAGCACCCTAAGATTTAGGGACGTTGAGAACACTTTCCACACAATTACACATAATTTCTGACTTGATGACAGTATTCCTAATCAACTGCTGGATGTGATGCTTGAATTCAGTCTTGAATTTACATTTTCTACTTACTTTCCCACGAGGCTTTCAGGAAGTGGGTAGGTGATCCTTTTCCACCCTTTAGTTGGAAAGAATACAGATGGCTGAGACACACTTCCAGAGCATTTTGGGTCAGCAGGTAAGCACTGAGGGACTAGATAATTCCAGCTCACACCAAAGTCAGTAGAATATTGCACATGAATTTGATTCTGGGCAATTTTTTCAGATACTTTGCATCCAACAGAGATCTAGTAAACAGAAAATCAAAAGAACATCAAGATCATCAAAACCGTATTACATATTTCTGCTCCAAGGACTTGGCTGCAAGAAAGCTGCTAAACACTTGGTATACACCATATTGTATTTTCAGGTTCATTACTTGTTCTGCTAATGGACAGGGGAGGTGGACAAGTTGCCCAAGGTGACAAATTATAGAAAGTGCCAAATGTATTGTGTAGGGGGTTTGGAGAGAAGCTGAAAACTGTGCTTTTGCCATGCTGGCTGATTGCCTTGAAAGGCCTGGGTTATTCTTACAAATTGTTTTGTTAATGTCCTGGCACTTTTATTTGGCAGAATACTTGACCAAGAAGGATTGCTAACAGCTTTACCAATTTTATTATTTTGTCATACAATTTATGACTCTCAATAAATCACTTTTGACTGTAAGTTAGATGCATGAAGGAGAATAGAAGTTACTTTTAATAAAGCACAATACCCTTCATTTATGGAGACAGTCATAATGTGATTTTTTTTCCCTAAAAAAAGTGAGATTTAGGTAGACCAAATAAATCAGTTGACAAAAATCCTTAACCAAAATCTTGGCCAAAGTTGATCCTGGCATGATTTCTACTCATGCTTGTTTTCTATAATTTCCTTCCTTTAGAAACATCCAAATGCTCTTGTAAAAGAAAAGAATAACCATTGGAGCCTCCTCTTAAGGGATTAGGTATATAGTGATTTAAGTCAGGGAGTTGGAATCAGTATCTTACATTTTTATTATCAATATTTTGTTCTATCAGTATTTAATCCTGAGCAGAAACACAATTACTCTTATGAAAGATTCACCTTGAAATAGTTCAGAAATGAAATATTTGTAATCACTAAGCAATATATAGGTGAGTTGTATGTTACCTAAATATTAAATTTTATTTCTCAAGCTATGTATTAAGTCAATGAAATATTAGGTGATCTTTGTCTCTATGATGTTTTTGGTTGGTTATATTGCTTAAGTATGGTTATTTAAGTAACCAAGGTCATGACGTTTTCACCTTGAATTGCATAATCCAGCCTTCAGTGGGAGTCAGGTCATGGGTCACTGCATATACTTCTCGTCCATCATGACTGCCACAGATCATGACGCCATCAGGAGAGTCACAGAACCTTTCTACTGTGCAATCATCATGGAATAGCCAATGTTCATTCACTTAAAAAAAAAAAGGAAAATCTTTTGACAAAAATGCTTTAAGTAAATTTTCACTTTAAGCAAGATTAAGAATTATTTTCTTCAGTCATAACTAACATTTTTATTTCAGGTAGGGCTGCAAAAATTAAAATTATTTTAAGTAAAAACCTCTCTTACATACAGTATGTAACATACAATCCCACTAATGTAAATATACTGTTTTTTGGAACATGGAAAATGGGATTACTGAGATATACACACTATCTTTTTAAGCACACAGACAAGTATAAGTAATGGAATTAGTCTACACTTGCAAAGAAAAAGAGCAGATTTGTATGTGTTGCAAGTGAAAAATCAAAGGGAAATATTTATCTAATTTTTTGACAGATTTAACTTTGTAAGCAGCATCTGAAAAAGAGAAAGAATTTTTAGTAACATGATGGGGAAGAGAGTTAGTTGCTTCTACTTGAACTCTAGTAGTATTATCTGTGTAGTTAGAAAGATAGTAATAAAATTTTTCTGTAGCCTTATTGAGGTATAAATGAGGCTCAAACATTGTACACATTTAGTATATACATAAGTTGATAAGTTCAGATATACTCACACACATGTGATACCATCACCATGACCAAGGTAAACATACCATCACTTTCAAATATTTCTTTATATTCTCTCTTGTGTGTGTGTGCGTTGCATGTGTATGTGTTTTCTTTTTGAATAAGAAGATACTGAATGAGATCTATCCTCAACATATTTTAAGTGCACATATCATATTCTTAACTGTTGGTAGTGTGTTGTACATAATACATAATAGGACATATTCATCTATAGAACAGAAACTTTATACCCATTATATGTGATTCTCCATTTCCCCCTTCCCCAGATCCTGGGAAAAAACCCTATTTACTGAGATGATTTTGGGGAGAGGGCCCAGAAATTTTTTGAGAAAAATTAAAACTTTGTATTATACAGTTTGTTATAAAGACTACTTTTAATTCTGAACTGTGAAGCTATACTTAATTTGGCAAAAACTAAGATTATTTTAGAAACTCAGATTCTCTCTAAAATAATGCTATTGTAAATCTAAGTTAACAATGTTCTTCATATTTGAATATTTAGGTATGGATTTTTAAGTATTCTAGTTATTTCTTTAAATAAAGCTTGATTCTTCTTCTAAACCAGATCAACAGTAACTCTTTGAAGAAAGGTAATCAAAAGAAAAACAAACAAAAACAAAACAAAAACTGATGGGATAGATTTGGAAGACTCTAAAGTAAACTTTAAATAGCAAGACAATGAATTGATTAGTCCAGAATACATCTTATGTGTTGAGTCTTTTTGTCTTAAACACACACACACACACACACACACACACACACACACACACACACACACACACACCTCTCACAATTTTCTTTCTCTTTTGGAAGAGGTGTAGGTGTTTTTACTATTTTTTATCCCAGAATGATTAGAAATCACACATATCATAAATTTCATCTAATGATATACTTTGATCTTACAGGTCCAACTTTTCTCTAGAAGTTTCCTGGTTAGCCCCACATTTACAATGGAGATGAACAAGTATAACTGGAGGTTTGGGGCCAGGATACAAGCAGCAGAGTCAGATGGCCTCAGAGGATCCAGAGAAGAGACCAAGTAATTTCATTGTAATTCAGGCTTCACCCATGGTGTGTCTGTTTGATTTTGTCTGAGCATAACATGTGCCTGTAGAACAAGCAGCTTATCTCTGGGATTCAAATGGCTACTGCAATATCCTTATCTGTGTCTCCACTATGAGGGATTTGGAGACACATTTAATCCTACATCACAGATATAGGACTCAAGAGTCAAAGTGCACAGAAATTTGAATTCCAATTAGAATACTCTGAGCCAGTTTATTCTATGGTACATATTTCATTTTATGCTAGAACTCTGCAATCCTGATGAAAGAGGATTAATCAACTAACTCAGCAATCTCTTCTGCAATATCAGAAACTATTCTATAAGTAGATGTTCCGGTTTTTAGGAATACCGTTTTTGTAAGACAGACAGGAGTCAGAAAATTTGTTCCTTCAACTGTATATCACCAATTAATTCTAAAGTAAAAATCACGAGTAAGGTAGTTGAAAAATTAGTCTGTATTTGCTTTTATTCACATAGAAGCAGTGTTAAAATTATTCTCAGATTTTTAAACTCCCTAATGGAAATCATTTCACAGGGAAAAATAAATGAGTTACTTAGCAAAGTTCTCAGTTAGATTTACATAAGCAAATCTTAATAAACTTCTTAAGAGAATAAGACTATTTGCTAATGATGAGGGACATTTTAAACTTTTTATATTTGCAAGTGTGGTTTTATAGTAAATATTTGCAGTTACACCATAGTGCTACATGCTATACTAATAAATGAGATGAAATTAACTAACCTAAATATTCAGCAACGTCAAAGGAATAAACTATGATTAAATATTATAAAGCTATTAAAATTTTATTTTTTAAATGTTCTTAAGGACATGAGGAAAAAAAATTAGCATTCAATTCTAAATGAAAAGGGCAGGTTACAAAATATATGTATGATTTGATTATAATTTTGTTATGTTTACATAAAGACAAAGGAAAAATGATACTCTGAGAAAATATGCTAAAATATTAATAATGGTTGTCCCCTAAGTGATATTTATTTTAATTCTCATGATTTTCTGCATTTTATCAATCTCACACTTAGAACACACGTTGCTTTTACAATAAAGCATTAATAATTAAGTATTTTAAGTATTTAAGACTCCACAAATTTCAAATTTTTTCCCTATATAAATAAGCATCATTCCCCTGGAAGATTCTTCCCAGTTTTATTATTTTAAAATTATCCAGGTTGTAATGCTAGAACTGAATATAAAACATGATCCCCCTGTGTGCATAGCTACAGTGATTTGTATCTAAATTTACCATTTAGATACATTTGCAGGGTTAGTATGAGATACATAATTAAAGATCACTACTTTTTATGAAAATGCTGTTTTCTGTAGTATAACCAAAGCACAGCAAAGGCACATACTTAACACATAATACCACTTAACATTACTAGAACGGTATGAAATAAAAAGAAAACAATAGGGCTGGAGGAATTGTAGCTCAGTGGTAGAGCACTTGCCTAACATGAGTGAGGCACTGGGTTCAATCCTCAGCACCACATAAAAATAAATAAATAAAATAAAGATGTTGTGTCCACTTACAACTAAATTTTTTTTTAAAAAGAAAACAATACATTACACATGAGAATAGTATTTAGAGGTCCTTTTTAGTGTTCAGTATCACTGAACTGCCCCTATTGAGAAGGAAGGATAACAGGCAGGGCCCAGGACAAGCAAAACCTAGGATTCTTTCTGAAATATGAAAGTAACAAATGTGTCCATCAGACACATTTTATCTTTGGATATTAAAACAAGTAGCCAGGAAATATTGGCTTTCTACTGAAAGTGGAAAACAGAAAATATAGAAATGAAAATATTCAAAGAAGAGAAAATTACTGTTCATAAAATTATAAAGTGCTATTTATTTATTTATTTATTATTGTTTTTAAAGAGAGAGAGAGATATTTTTTTTTAATATTTATTTTTTTAGTTTTTGGTGGTCACAACATCTTTATTTGTGTGTGGTGCTGAGGATCGAACCCAGGCTGCACGAAAGCACTACTGCTTGAGCCACATCCCCAGCCCCAAATATTTATTTTTTTTTAGTTGTAGTTGGACACAATACCTTTATTCCATTCGTTTAGTTTTTATTTTTAAAAATTTTTTAATGTGGTGCTGTGGATTGAACCCATGCATGCTAGGCGAGCACTCTACCGCTGAGCCGTAATCCCAGCCCCCAAAGTGCTATTTATTAAAATGCACTAGCCAGCTTGAATGAAAAAAAAGATTTAGTTACAATGTCAACTGGGAAGGTTGTGAAGAGCAAAGGATGACAACTTTTCCCTGTTTCTGCACCACCTGGGTAGCTGAAAGGGTCCACAGTTTTAAAAAAAATTTTTCAGTTGTAGATGGATACAATATCTTTATTTTACTTATTTAGTTTTATATGGTGCTGAGGATGGAACCCAGTGCCTCACATGTGCTAGGCAATCACTTTACCACTGAGCCACACCCCCAGCCCCCACATTTCACTCTTTAGAGAAGACCCACACAAATGACTGCGTGTCCACTGTAGTTTATTTAGCATTAGCGAACAGTACCTGAAGTTTTGTCCTCCATAAACATGTCGAAAGCAATTCTCCCAACAGGGCCTGCGTCTGCCGGGGAGCGCTCATGCTGGGGTACTGGAGCACTGCTGAAGGTGTCCAGCATGACAGTCCTCTGGTCAGCAGAGCCTGAGATGAGGACATTGTCAATAGCCCAGTCATTCTGGTCCAGGCCATCGTGTCGTGGTTGCCACCAGCGAAAGCGAGTAGCAATCTCTTTAGCATCAGGAGGGAGAAGGATATTCACAAACCTATGAGAAAAAGATGGTGGTAGGAAAACCCTTGTTACATATATGAGTAAAACACAAGCAACCTGTGATAGACATTTTATGTCACATGGCAGGCGAGATAGGAGAGGGCGCTAGCTAAAATAATTTTTAAAAACCACAATTAACTGGCTTGATTCTACAGTCTTGGTAGTCACTAAATTGAGGAAATAGAACATGAACAAATGCAAGTAGCTAGGAAATATTGGCTTTCTACTGGAAGTGGAAAACAGAAAATATAGTGGAACTCCCCACTTACTGGAACTGTCTGTGGCAGGCTTGGAGGGACTCCACAGGGTTTTGAATACCTGGGGTATCTGTAGGCCTACAGCATGGCACATTAGTTGGCACAGCCAATATTGAGGGTTTTGCCCCTGTCCTCAAAGGGTGGTACGAACGTCTCTTTCCCTTGGCATTTTGTGTTCATTCTAGTCCCCTGAGTGCCAGCAACTGGATTGGAATATGGACACTGGATTGTGACAGGATGTTTGAGCTCTCAGGTGTATACTATCAGGTGTCTGAGGTATGGACACACATTGTTTGTATGCTTTTTTTGATATTTATTTTTTAGTTGTAGATGGACACAATACCTTTATTTTATTTTTATGAGGTGCTGAGGATCGAACCCAGTGCCTCACGCATCCTAGGCAATCGTTCTACCCCTGAGCCTCAACCCCAGCCCTGTTTGTATGATTTATCAAAAACATTCTATGAAGAAATACCGAATGAGAAATGAGGTAACAAAAAGTCAGCCTGGCATCCTCTTCCTGACCTAGTCACCAAAGACAAAGAAATACATAGGGATGTGCTCCCACATGAACTTCTTATTAGCTAGAAATAAGGTTTTGAAAAGTCCTCTAATCAAAATATGCATTAAAACTCAGGAAAGCATCAGACCCTTTTAAATGTCTATTCACAATTTATAAAGTCTGTGTGGAAAATAGTTTTCTTAGGTTTACTCTCCTCTGCATAAAGGATCATTTCTTTTTTTAATCTATGCTAATCTAGCTTTCTTTAATTTCAAAGGCTGCCTTTTCAGTGCTCCTGGATGGGACTAACCAGCTCAAGTCCATCCCAAGAAGAACCCCCAGCTGAGATCTTCGGTGGCTGTCACTTGAATCTGCCTTTCACATTAAAGGGGTTTCATGACTTTGGTTTTGTTTACATGGTATCATCTTGTATTTTTTATTTTTTTCCTTCGTCTCTTTTTTTATGTCTTCTTTGAGATTACAGTGCCCAGGATAATCGGCAGTATTCCAGGCATGAACCAACGAAGATTCATCAAAGCTAGGAAGCTTTTAGTTGGGTTTCTAACACTATGATTTTAAATACTATTTTGATTTCCCCTATCATTTTGTATACTCTTTGGATCATGGCAACCTAATGGGTATTGATATCAGGGAAGAAAAGTACAGTGTGGATTTTAGACCCTTTACCTGTGTTATTCCTGTCAGTGTAGAGACATCAGCCTCTAGGCAGAGTCCTCTACAAAGTTCATTTCCTCATGCTTCTCGTCTGCCACCTTCCATTTGTGTATGTGTGTGTGTGAACACCTTGTGACGTCTTGTAATTTACCTCACCAATTCAGCACATTTAATTAACATTTTCAAATACATCAATAATATCAGAAATCTACCAGTTTCTGGGGGGATGTACAGTTGTACTTCTTTATCTGGGACAATGATTTTTTCCCCCAAATAGTTGTTTTTTAGTTGTAGTTGGACATAATACCTTCAGTTTACTTATTTATTTTTATGTGGTCCTGAGGATTGAACCCAGCGCCTTGCACATGCTATGTGAGTGATCTATCCCTGAGCCACCCTCTACCCACTTAGCCCCCCTTTATTTTAATGTGGTGCCGAGGATCAAACCCAGTGCCTCACAGGTGCTAGGTGAGTGTTCTACAGCTGAGCCACAACCCCAGCCCTGGAGCAATGATTTTTTTAAAGATTTTTTTTTCTGTCCTTTTTCTAAATTAGTTTTCTTTCTCTGATAAATCCTGAACCACATTTAAAAAATTTCTGGGGTAGAAAGTTATTTAAGAGACTGCTTGAAAGTCTAAATAAATCATGACCACAGTTCCCACCTTGGTCAATGTGTTTCTCCTTCAGAGAACTAAGTAGATCAGATGGGATGCTTCCACCCTGTAGAAACACAGCTCCCTCTCCTTGTGCTTATGCTGCTGAAGTGTTCATGCTTCAGAGTCAATAAAGTCCTCCCCAAAGACCAGGGAAACAGATTACTTGACTTGTGTATTATCTCCTCTTAATAGGTGAGTACATTTTTTTTTACACTATTACACTGTGTACCACTTAGCTTGCAGTTGGAGTCCTTAGTTGATTTGCAACTTTAATTTAAAATGAACAGGATTTAAAATTTTGCTTGTAGAGATTGCTGTTATTTCCTCCATTACCCTTCTATTTTTCTTCCTCCAAATAGGAGCCAATCTTTTTATCAAGATGACTAGTTCCCCAGAATAATGACAAATCCAGCCTTCCTTGCATCTGAGTGTGGTTATGTGACTAAATTCTAGGAATGAGAATGGAAGTATGTGCTACTGTTAGGAAGTGGCTCTAAAGAGACAGCATATCCTTCTTACCCCCTCATCCTTCCTGCTGCCCTTTTTGAATTATGAGATCAAAGTCACACTATAAGTGTAGCAGAACAAGGAGACAGAAGGAATTGGGGGTCACTACTGCTTGTGAAGCCCCCACAGCAGCCCTAGGCTACTTTTTGAGGGATTTACATGAGAGCAAAAAATTTTTGTTCAGGTTATATTGGTGGAACCTATTCTTAACTGATATACTGAATTTAAATAATCATTTATAAATTTGTTATTTTACTCAATTTTTAACCTATATCTGGCTTGTCATATAGTAAGGGATTATCTTTTTTTTATTAGTGCATTATAGTTATACATAGAGTTTCATTTAACATATTCATAAACATATATCACATAATTTGCTCCATTTAGAACCCCAATACTTCCCTTTTCTCTCCCCTCTTCTTTCCCTTGATCCCTTTCTCCACTCTATTGGTTTTCCTTCTATTTATTTATTACCCATATGTTTTGTATTTCTTTCTTTTTTTGAAACCAAGGATTGAACCTAGAGGCACTTAACCACTGAGCCAATTCTCAGGCCCTTTTTTAATATTCTATTTTGAGATGGTCTCACTTGTGTTGGGCCTTGCTAAGTTGATGAGGCTGGCTTTGAACTTGTGATCCTCCTGCCTTAGTCTCCCAAGCCACAGGGATTACAGATGTGCACCACCCCTCCTGGTTATTATCTGTATTTCTTGATTGGGTTGTATTTCTTTCCTCCTCTTTCTACCCTTCCTCCTCTCCTCTTCCTCTTCTTTTTCCTTCTACCTTAATGAATAGGCCCTTTTACTTTTTAATAATTACTTCGACCTTTGTAATTGATTACATTGATTGCTTTTGGCCCTACAATAGTATTTTTTTCCTCCTTTCCCCCAATGTCTTTTATTGGCGAATTATAATTGTACATAATGGTGGGATTTGTTGTTACATACACACAATATAAATTTGTTTTGCTTTTTTTAAAAATGACCCATACGCTGTGTGTTTAGTCAAGGTTGTTTAACAAGGGGTGCTAAAATAGACTTTAGACTTCTTAAGAATGCTTACATCTAATTTTATTTATTTATTTTTTTAGCCCAAAATTCTCTAAAACTGAGTGGATACTATATAAATAAATATTTGTTTTTCTGTTTTCATTTTCCCAAAATGTTAAAATTAAACATCATACACTTACTAATTTCTATGGGTTTTTGCATTGGGTTTATTCACTGTTGACTCATGATAGTATATTTCTTCTTATTCTGAGACTTAAAAACTGTTTTTGTTTTTTTTTTAAAATGGGAATTGAATCCAGGGATGCTTTACCATGGAGCTGCATCCCTAGACCTTTTTTTTTTTGGACTGGGGATTGAACCCAGGGGCACTCAACTACTGAGCCACCTCCCTAAATAACTTTATTTTTTTTCTTTAATTTTTATTGTTGGTTATTCAAAACATTACATAGTTCTTGACATATCATATTTCACACTTTGATTCAAGTGGGTTATGAACTCCCATTTTTACCCCATATACAGATTGCAGCATCACATCGGTTACACGTCCACTGTTTTACATATTGCTATACTAGTGTCTGTTGTATTCTGCTGCCTTTCCTATCCTCTACTATCCCCCATCCCCTCCCCTCCCATCTTCTCTCTCTACCACATCCCTAAATAACTTTATACTTTTTATTTTGAGACAGGGTTTCACTAAGTTGCTTAGGGCCTCACTAAGTTGCTGAGCTGCCCTCAAACTTGCAATCCTCCTGCCTCAGCCTCCCAGATTGCTGGGATTACAGGCATGTACCACCATGTTCAACATAACTGTTTTTAAAATAAAAACCCAAACCAGCTATTTATTCAGTCCAGAAACCTTTCTTCATGACAGAGACTGATTTCTAGTAGCTTTGGTGAAGATTTTTGCTCAAAAGACTACTTATTAGAGATAAAACAGAACACAAACCCAGGTTTACTGTACTGGTCATAGAAAATTTCCATTAGCAGATTCCAGGTAATGCCTCCATTGATAGAGTATTCCAAGAGAACACCTTGGTTACGGTTGTTTGGTGTAATCAGGCATCCATACATGAAGTAAAATTGGATAAACTCCGCATTGGTGAGGTTTAGATCCACAGTGACTAGCAATCGACTACAACCCTATGGAAAAGGAAGAGAATAAAAAAAAATATTGATAAAGAATCTTGATTGCAGATTATAGAATTTCTCTGGTTTCTGTCCTTTGTAGTCCAAGTCGTGTCGTGGCACTGGTTTTCTTATCATCCTTGTTGCTATGCCAGCTCCTAGCATGGTGCCCAGTACATAGTAAATACTCGGCAAACATTTGCTCAACTGTGAGATTTTAATATTCAAGAACTTCCTTACTATATGGAAATTTCAGTATTCAATACAGAGGGTCATATATTCTAAGGAGATTTTCTATACATGTGTATTTATCTAAAAGTATATATAAATTTATTTGTTTATTTATCTATTTATTTATTTATGGTACTGGGGACTGAACCCAGGGCCTTTTACATGCTAGCTAGGTAAGTGCTCTACCACTGAGCTACATCCTCAGCCATTTTTAGTTTGAGACAGGGTCTCACTAAGTTGCCCAGGCTGGCCTCAAACTGGTGATCCTCCTGCCTCAGCTCCCTGAATATAGGTGTTACCACTTTACCTGTCTCTTTTTATATATATTTTTAATAAGCAAGGTGAAGGGTGGGGTTAAAGAAACTATTAAACTATGTCTTGTTATTGAATGGCATTTATTTTATATATATAATATATTGTTTAGTTGTAAATGGACATAATACCTTTATTTTGTTTATTTATTTTTATAGGGGGCTGAGGATCAAACCCAGTGCCTCACATGTGCGAGGCAAGCGCTCTACTGCTGAGCCCCAGCCCAGCCCCTACTATATATATATTTTTAAAAATGCATCAGCTATTAATGGAATAGCACATTGAAGATGGCTACTTTAATATGAAAATTTTAATGCCTACATTTGAAAATTTTTGTATAATTTAGTTAAATCACAGATAATAGTTGCAATGCTTTTTATTGGTAGTAGATTTTAATGTCATCTATATTCATTCACTAATTAATGTCTATAGGTAGGTATTTCTTGGTTGAAAATATGTGGAAATCTAGGTCACTTAAGAGGTCCACGTACTCCAGGAAGAGAATCCTAAACACTGTGTTCTTGATGTTGATGATGATGAAAATCCTATACACTTTATTATTTTTACTCTTAAGCTAAAATACTAAACACAAATAATACACTTCATTAGGACCAATGCAAACTCAAAAGTAGAGCATGGCAGGAAAAAATAGAGTTAATAGAAAATTTGTTATTTTCAAAAAATTAATTTGCCTGTCTAATCATGATTTTGGAGAAACTGTGTTCTTAAACAAAGTTCATCTTTGGCAGCAAAGGAGAATAATTATAAATTTTCTTAAAGAAAGTTCCCAACATTGCTGCTGTCATTCACAAAATAATATGCTATAAATACAAGTGCCTAGTAATTATCGACAATTATTCATTCTTGAATAATTTCAGAAAGAATTAATTGTTGTTAATACATTCAGGAATCATCAAAGCTCATTTTCCAGATTTTTGGCTCCTTAAATCCCAAATCTATTGCAAGCTCAAGGGTTTTCAATTACAGTTATATCCAGATGGAAGCCCCCACACACTGTGCAAGTGCTCGCCCCTTCCAGGATTGAAATCCATTTAAGTCCTTTAAAATGTGTACTTAAATATTCCCTGCACTGATACTACTCTGCATAATTAAATTGGCTGAACTGATTGGTGGTAGGAAAATACTGGAAATAATCACCATTTTCTGATTTGTATAAAGTTGCAAGATCAGATCAATGTTGAGCATTTAGGGCAACTAGGGTAACTAACCCTCTGCATCTTGATTTACCCATTATACTTCAAAAGAGATTCAACCATTTGGGGGAAACTTAAAGGATGTAGAAATGAGTAACCAACAGCCAAGCCCTCACCCCGCTGAAATGGAGAGCCAGCCCCGAAGCCACAGCCCCACAGACGGTACTCAATTTTCCTCCGTTCACAGTCAGCCAGTTCTGGTTGGAGGGAGCTCGATTGAAGTTGTCTTTGAGTTGGGTTGGAAGGGAGGTCTCAGGCTCATCACAGTATAGGCCACCCCACTGCTCATCACAGCTGGATGTGGAGAAAGAGGAAGGAAAAGTCAACATCAAACAAAACCCTTGCAAGCGTATTCTCATATTAGTGAAGTCAACTCTTTTTCCTAGTCCGGGATGATGAAAGGTTACTGATTTTCAGAGCTTGCCAGTATTCACTTACCCTCCTTAACAATGCTTTAGGTTAGGAAAAAAACTGAATTAACTACCTCTAGGCTTTCCTGAAATAGTGACACTTGGGGGCTACAGGTAGAGAAAAAGAAATGACTTCAAAGAATATATTAAAACCCTGTCTCTCCATGACCCAACTCTGGATGGCTGACAAACGATTACAGCTGACAAGGTGAACTGGTGGGTCCAATATTTATAAAATTGATGTTTTTAATGTAGGCTTTGGGTCAATTTAGAATCTAAGAGGTCATGTTGCAAGCATCTGAAGATAATTTGCATAGTAACTGCCATCTTTGACCAAAGGACTGACTCCTCTGTTCAGGATGGAAGGGGATGTGAATACAGAACTGGGAGGCTCAAGGGTCTCCAAGGTCAGTCTGCAAAAGGGCTATGATCATTAATCAAAGGAAAGACTTCCCATGATGTGGTGATTAGTGGAGGAGAGAATATGTATTCTCTAACATTATTTTCCTCCATATTACCCCACCAAAAATTATAATCTTTAAAAATAAAGCTCAAGCTATAGTGTGAGTATATGCATTTGTGTGCTAATGTGCCCACAGTTGTACTCATACACACACTTTATTTATATTCTTCCAAACATGCTACAGCTTTCTAAGAATAATATACTAAGCCTCTTTGTCAAATATGCCTGGTAAATTGACCAGACATTTATATACTTTCTTATGCAAACAACATGGAATATCAATTAAATCATGACAAATGCATATCATTACAAATATTCATACCTAAGTGAGAAAAATATATATGATGTATTATTTTTGATCAGAGCATACTGAACTCCTGAACTTCTTCTAATGACTGTTTCAAGGCTCAAGTGTATCACAAAAACACAGAAGGAAATAAAATACAGCCAATTATAATTTAGCTTTCTCCTGACAAGGTAGCTGTTGTTCAGTTCCTAATCTCTAAGCAAGAATGAAGATATAATACCCATCAACTTCACAGTTAGCTCAATATCATATTTCAGGAAAAATGTATAACCTAAGGTAGCTTGGGAGCAATACAAAAACCAGTTTCAGGAAAACCTCCTAGAAGGGATGTGAATCAGAAGAAAGGAAAAAATTTACTTACACACAGCCTCCCTGGATGCACCTCCCATGGCCACTACACATGTCTATGCAGCCATCCCCGATATAGACGTTATCTATTGCCCATGTCTGTTGCTTGTCAAAAGGAGCTGGTTGATGCCAACGGAAACGAGTGGCTTGGGACCTTGGAAGAAGAGACTCACAATGAAGGATACAGTGGAATGGAATCCCAAGTTTCGTATGGGAAACTTCATGGAGTGATACCAGGGCTGTTGCTAACTTATATTATTAAATTCGGAAAGGATGCCTGCCCTTGAGCAGATGTAACCTCTCTGCATTCAACTTTGGAACAAAATATGCCCTGGATTTCAGTCTCCACCACTTGCTTCCTAAGGCAGATACTTTTGTGCAATGGGCACACTGGTCCACCTCATGAAGCATACTTGAGGAATTCTCCAGACGAAAGCCATAGGGACTCTATGAGTGTAAAATGGGGGATCAAAGAAAACCTAGATAATTCTATAGAGAAAACAGAGGGTGAAAAATACAACCAGACTTACTTCATATTGATTTAAAAGCAATTTGGAGAACAAAGGTTCTCCATTCCAGAAGCAGAAACACACTTGCTCATGCAGTTTGGGGAGTGTCTTGTGAAAAACATAAGCATATGTTTTCAGAGGCACTAGATGGCAGTAAAATCCAAACAATCTGTGAGGTTCACGCAAAGTGAACATTAAATGACTTGTAAAGGAAATCATTTGTGTTTATTGATCCACATGTGTGTTGGCTTTTGACTGAGGAATATCTGTTTTAAAGGGTACAAAAGATCAAACCACAGCAAGGATCTTGTACTTTCTAATTGAAAACATTTACATAAAATGTAGAAAATAGAAAAGAAATGAATCAGAACTAAAATCTTCTTTCTGGAAAATAAATAGTTCAATCCAATAAGTGTCTCCTGAGCATCTGTGCACCACTGATCTCTCCATAGTTCTCCTTGCTCCCCAGCTCCCATATGTTCCCCCAGCAAAGTCATCTCTGCCTAATTTCCTCCTATCACTTCCTGTTGCATTTCACTTAAACCCCAAACCCTTTCTTTGGCTCATGAGGTTCAGCCTGAGCAAGGCCCTCTCCTTTCCTTCATTCTGGCCACTCATGTTGAGAGCCTCACTTCCCTCAGTGCCCAAAGCAAACTCTTTCCCACCTTCCTGCACACATGCTCGTCTTCTCTCTCACTCTTTCTATGCCTGGTTCATCCCTGTGGGTCCTTCAGATCTCCGAGGAAGTGTCAAGTCGTCATAGACAATTTTTTTTCTTGACTCCTTTAAAAATGATGTTTGTTCCCTATTATTCTCTGTCATAGCAAACTGTTCGTTTCCTTTCACAGTATTCAGCCTAATCATAATCATGCATTGATCTGCACATATATCTGATGCTACCTGTCTCCTTGGAATGCTAAGTTATAAGGGCGTGGGTGGAGTTGATCCCTTTCTACTTGACATTGTACATTTAATGGACAACACCTAGCGCTAAGCAGTGTTCTGTAGGTAGAGGGAATTTGATTTGGAGCCACCATTATCATAGAAGGCAATGTTGTAAAGATCTCTCCCCACTTGGAGCTGTGCAGCTCAGTGACTCTGCTATTTTTAATGACAGAATTTATTAACAGCTATGTCTGTTTACATGCAGCACCATCTGTAAGTAACATAATGGAATGCCATATTTTCATAACTCAATTCTTGTATTCTGATAACTAGTCAACATTTATATCTGTATTCTGTCTTTCTTTTAAACTCTTACATTTCTAAAAGGCAGGGAATACCTTCAGGGAATATTGTTTGGTAACCTCAGAGCTTATAGATAGTAAATAAAAATAAACATTCCTTGTTCCCCTAATATCATATACATGCTTCATCGAAGTTCTTATCATTTTGTGTTTAATCTGCACATTTATATGTAGTTCCCTCTGGTAGGTTATTCTCCTTAATTATCATCTTATTGTTGGCACCTATAGATTGCACTTCATAAATAGTCACTGAGAGAATATTAAGTTGATAGCAATAAAGATGCCCCCAAAAAGTAAAATAAAAGACATTTTGTAGAGCAGGGCCTGGGGTTAGCTGTGCAGGGCAGTGACTTGGTGGCTGTGGAAGGGGAGGAGAGCTTCCCAGCAGGTGTGAGGTGGCACGGGCTGCCCAGCAGGTGGTGGCTTTCCAGTCATGGTTGTGTTTAATCACAGTCTGGGCAACCACTGAACAGAGAGATCGGAGGGAAGATTTAAGAGCCCGATGCATTGTTGGAGTTGACAGCCTTTGTGGGGACTTCCAACCCTGACATTTTCATTTGTGCAGCTCTTTGGAGTTCCACAGAAAAGGAAACAGTGGGAGACGAGGTGAAGAATGTACTAAAACCAGAGTTGGCCAATGGAAGTAAAGTGAGTGAGGGCTCTAATCTTTGCTCTGCCACTAAAGAGTTCTATGTCGACGGTGAGTAATTTAACATCCATAATGAGGACGTTACATTTGACCATTTCTAAGGCTCCTTCTCAAAAGATGATTTTTATATTCTTAGGAATAATTATACCTAATAATTATGTGCCCATAAAACAAGGGTGCATATATCATCCAATATTACTTCATAAAAGAAACACTGTCACTAAGGGGAAGAACTAAAATATAAGTTAGCAAAGATCTGGAAGTTGAATTCAACCTCTAAGCCTTTCAATTAGACTCCTTATTCCCAGCACTGTCACAGTCTTGCTATGTGAAAGGGCCAAATCACTTATGTTTATGTGCTGACACTTCCCCATCTGTAGAACTAGGAAATGCTACTTCCTGACTCACAAGGGTGTTGTGAAAATTAATTAGTTCATGTTTACCAAGACCTACAAGTGTCTCGGTGTATCCCTTGGCAGGTGTCATCCTTTATCCTGAAGTTTCCTTATAATGATAGCCACCACCAGCTGCTGCTTCTTGGAGTTGGAGAAAAAATGGCCCCAGAGCAGATTTTTAATTTTTACACATCCTTGAAATCTCTCCTTTTGCATACATTTTTAAATTTATACCACTTCCTCCCCATCTAATGCACAAAGCAAGGTGACATGAGAGTTGTTTAATAAATAAATATTCATTTATGTCATCCTTAAAGAAAAAGAAGGAGAGAAAAACACAATGTCTCTGGAATGCCCCTTTCAGTTCCTGGGGACCTGGTCAAGTCAAGGGAACAGAGAGCAACCAGGCCAGAATGTCTGGGTGGTAGTATCTTGAAGGACATTGACTTTCTCTCATGTATGCTGGGAACTAAGACAAGTTAGTGTTGTTTGTAGAAAACTAGTTTTTTGCACATATGCCAGGACAGCTGCTCCTTGGGGTGCTGGTCAGACTAGGAACAAAGGAAGTTAAGCAAGCTAATGCTGCTTAACTTCTATAGGCTAGCTTATACAATCCCTCTCTCTTTGGTAACTGGTGTGGAACTTGGGGCACTGTGGAAAGAATATATGTCCCTTGGCTGACTACCACTGGATAAAATGCTGTGAGAGAGAAGTTTTTTTTTTTTTTTTTTCCTGGAGCATCATTGTGAAGGAAAGGAAGCGACACTTGGTAAAGCACTGTGAGTGACAGAGGTGCTCCTGCCCAGCCAAAGCCAACGGACTCTGGTGAAGTCTCCTATCTAGCCCATTGCCACAGACTCTTCCTCATAAGCATTTCCTAATAAAACCCTATATCTCATTCCCCTATTTCTGGGTTCTAGATCTCTCAACAACCTATCTTTGTCCTAGAACAAATGGGCTGTGGGTCCTACACCATTGCTAAGCAGTTAGAAAGTTACTGCCAAAAACATGGTTCCTATGACTAGCCTCTTGGTATGTTTCCCAACACTGCCTCCACATCTTTTAATAGATTTCAATACATTTCAGTTTCTGCTCTTTTCTTCAGGATGACTTCATCCTCCCACTCTAACAGTGAAGATGAGGCCCAGTGACCCAGGTCACACACTGATTCACTAATAAAACAAAGAAGGATCTCGTTTCATCATTACTTTGTATTCCTGTTCAGTAGATCTTTCAAACTATATTGCACACAATCTCTAAAAATCAAAGTTAGTAAGGGAAGATTTTAAATGAGCCACCCTACTTGGCCTTTCTTTTTCCCTTGGTAGAGAATAAATGGAGAACTTTGTAACAATCCTGGCCCAACCACTGACTGTGTGATGTTGGGGAAAATCAAATAACCTCTCAGTCTCACAGTCCCCATTACAAAAGGAAGGCAGAGGGAGCTAGAGGTTAAAGGAGACTTAAGAGACATTTCTACCAATTATACTGATTTATCTTGACTGGAAAAAAAAAACCTATGATGCATTTTGAGATGGGGGAAAGCTGAACACTGAATATAGAATAAAGACAGAATAGGAAGTTACAACTAATTTTTTAGGCATGATAACAATATCACAGATTTGTTGTTTTAAAATCCCTCTCTTCTAGTGATACCCACAAAAATATCTACAGTTGACATAAGATGCTGTCTAGGATTTGCTTTAAAATAACACAGAAGGTAGGAGCAAGCACTTCTAGTTATGAAACAATGTTATCAGACATGAATTGATAATTGTCAAAGCTAAAGTACGTGGAGGACTGGTAAACTATTCTCTTTAATTTTCTATGTTTAGATTTTAAAGAGTCAACATTGTGAGCAAAATATTATCTGTAGTCCTTTTAAAATCACAGTGAAAATATTAATTTGAGAATTACAAATAAAAGAATGTGGCTGTCATTTTTAGATTAATATAGATTTTAATTAATTAACTAATTAGTTGTTTTTAAAAAATATTGTAGCATGGGGATTAAACATAGGGTGTTCTACTACTATGTTACACCCGTGACCCACTATCATTTTTTTGAGGCAGAGTCTTGCTAAATTGTCCAGGTTGTCCTTGAATTTGTAATTCTCCTGCTTCAGCCTCCTGAGTAACTGAGATTTCAGGCATGCATTACCATGCCCAGTTAATTTAAAAATTATTTTTGCTAATAATTATAAGTAATTATGACATAAAAATAATGTATTTTGACTAAGTCCACTGAGGGCATCAAATACATTGGACCAGCCATCAAATACAAGACTTTTTTTAAAAATAATTTGTAAAATATCTATTTCCTCAATGGAGACTGACTTGTAGTTAACATTAAACAGTCTTAATAATCCATATATGCAAAACACAGCCAAACTATACTTCTCTGATAAAACTTTGAAAACAATGTTAACAACGAATAAAGCTGAGAGTAGTTGCAGAATTTATGTAATTAGTTTTATTCTCTATTGTAATGGAAGTAAAAATAGATTTAATTTGCTTTAACAGAGTGTCCAAAATATATTAATATATTTAGTAGGTGAAAATCAATAGTAGCATGACTTGTATTAGACAAAATTATTTTATTATGTCCTACGGTCCTGAAATACCAGCAATATTTTTGTAAAATAATGGCAGCAACGTCCAAAGAAGCAAAATGATATATGAGAAGATGATATGAAAGAGAAGTCCAATACTTCTTTGGTTTGGGTGAAAGTTTTTAATGAAATAGTCAGTAATGTGAATGCTTGCAAAAAGGTTTTCAAAAGTTGCTATTATGCTGGAAGTAACAATTGACAGAAATAAAGAGAATGAGGGCAAGTATAGAAATCTCTCTGTAAAAAAATGAACTTATAGGGCTGGGGTTGTGGCTCAGTGGTAGAGTGATTGCCTAGCATGTGTAAGACCCTGGGTTCAATCCTCAGCAGTACATAAAGATAAAAAAAATAAAATAAAGGGTATTGTGTCCATCTACAAATACACACACACACACATAATATAAAATGTACTTTTAATTCTTGAATGTTTGAAGAACCCAGCAAACATTAAGCTTAGTTATTTGGTTTTCTTAGTATGACTCCATTTCTTTGCTAGTAGTTATAGTATGTAGGAATGTCATTGGAAAATATCCTTCCTCAATAAATTTATTTGCCTGCAAAAATCTACACCCTCCTTCACCCTCTTCCCATTACCTCAATCCTTCCACAGTTCACCCTTTCTTTTGCTTCCCACTTTTCCTTGGAACCTCTAGCAAACATTAAGTAGCTTCCATGCTGTGGCTAAAACCACCTGGCATCCAAAGTGTTGTAGTTAATCTTTAAACAAGGTGGTATCAGCAGGGTCATGAGGGCTAGTTGAAGGAATAGATCATCTTCAAACTGTGACTTAAAATAGCCATGTCACACCTGAGCCTTCCAGTGATCACTCCCCTCCTCTCTTTCTCGGTGGACTTGAATTACCTGCCCTTCCATTGACCCACCCTGGTTCTCAGGTGACATTTCAAGAACCCTTGCCATTTGAGTCACCTGTTATTTTAGGACTGGGTTAGTCAAGAAGAGGAGGCAGATTCAGATGAGGGGCTATGAAATGGATTTTAGCATCTTTCTGTCTCCATTTTCAGTCTTTCTCAAGAACTCTTGGCATTCTTCCATTCCTATTTCTCCTAGGACCATATCTCTTAGGCAAGTAATAAAGATGCAGTACTAATATAGTGGTTAAGCCCATGGGCTCTGGGGCCAGACAAACTGTATTTATTTCCAGTAGCTTCCTGAAACTGTTCTTTTGAAGGTCACTGATTATCTTCTAATTGAAAAATCCAGTAAGTTTACTGTGAAACTTTTTTCTCTACTACTCTCTGTAGCTTATGTCACTGAGGACCATCTCTTCTTGCTTGATAATCTCTTCTGAATTGGCTTATGGCCACCATGTTATTTTGGCTTTTGACTGAGTCTTCTCAGTTCCTTTGTTAACCACTTCCACTCACGTTATTGCACTTAGGAATCCTCTCTTTTCTTTCTGAAAACTCTCTTGTGGAGGGCTGATGCAGTTTGATAGCATTGTCTATCACTTCCATGCTCAAACCTCCAAAGTTTATTAAATTTCCCTTCGGCTCAGATTCTCAACTCTCTTGCAAATAGGTATTTCCTTATGTATTTCCATCCATCACATTTAATTTGGCAAAATTTGACTTAAATTGCCATATTGTCCCTCCTGGAATCTACTTTAGTTCTCTCCCCACTTCTTCTCACTAGCCTGCCAGCCTTTAAACTGCAGAGACAGCTCTTGTGAGTATAATGAAGAAGAAGTCAGTGACTGAATTTTATCAACTTTCTTTAAAATTTTCTCTAACTAAAGTACCTCATCCCTCTGTGTTAGCTGTAGCCCTGACCCTTCTTCCTTTATCAATAGGTCATTAGCATAACACTCTGCCACTTTCTCTTAAGTCTCTCTGTTCTTCCATTTTTTTTCTCTTACAAGGATATTGCCAGCTCAAGAAACACTAGAGTAGTGCATTTTCCCTACAAGTCTAACACCCTTTCCTTGCTTCAATGCTTGCTGTAAGTTAACCCAACTCTACTAACTAGCAGCTTCCAGATATGAGTCCTCTGCTTTAATCAGCAACTCCTGAGCTTCTTCCAGGATCATGTCCACATGATCCTGCCTTGTTCAGCTGGTTCCCCTGCTTTAAAATGTTCTTCCCTTTACCCACCTAATTCCTAGCCACCCTTCAAGTCCAGGGCTCAACACTCCCATGAAACCCTGTAACTCTGGCAATTCAACACTTTCTCTCATTTCCACATCTGTAGCATTTCTGGCTCTTCCCCAGTGAAGCTCTAAATTAGGTATACTTCTTAGTATACTTCTCATTTTCCTCCAATGGGTTGTAACCTCCTTTAGGGCAATGAGTTAAGACAGTGGCAAAGCAGAACCATGGGCTCATGCTTGGGAAGCTACACTGGGACTTCAGAAGATTTCTTAGTTTTAAATCTGACAATAAACTTGTGCTATGGTTAACAAGTTTGATCATACAGTTAATTCATAAAAGTAAAAATGATTTATAATGATATACATACTTCCATGCACAATTATTAGCTTATGTTTTTTTTGTATGGTTAAAAGGACTTCAATTTGTCAGATGAGGAAACTGAAGTTTGGAGACTTCAGTAATAATTTTCTATAGTTTGCTTACAGACTCACAAGGCTGAAAAGGCAGAGCTCTTACTATACTACAAATTCATCTTCTTTTTTTTTCCAGGAAAATCTAACCTAACCAATGTGTAAGGCAAAGAATAAATGATGAATCTACCCCAATTATTTATTGTTGACTATAGCAATGCCTCCAGCAGTGTATTGTATCTTCTGTTTAGTCTCAGTGTTCCCTTCCCAGTGAGAAGGACCAGCATCCATTCAGTTTTGCAACTCAGAAACCAGGGAATCACCTTCAATGCTACCCTTACCCTCAACTTCCCATATTCATTTCATCATCAAATTGGTCTACTGTACTTGTCTCCCAGTCTCTTAAATTTCTCCACTTCTCTTCTTAGTCCAAACTACAAGCATTTCCACCTCTTTAGGAGCCTCCTTGCATCTATTCTTATCCCCTCCAATTTGTATTCCAGTTAGAATAAGTTTTTCTGAATTTGAATCTGATCATGGCTCCCTGTCCCTGAACACACCCATGGCCTTTTTGGTGTTCCTATAATAAATCCTCAAATCCTTAATAAAACCTGCTCTTCATGGTCTGACATCATCTCACACCTTACTCTGCCTGCCCTACCATCGTCTGTCTAATCCACATGTACAGTATCTCAAACATCCTCACTTCCTCCTACGATAGGCCATTATTCTTGCCTGGAGCACTCTTACCCTTAATCTTTACCTAATTAGTTCCCATTCACCCTTTATATCCTATTTAAATTACCATTTTCCCAAGAAATTATTCCATGGCTTTGACCAAATGAAATTTCCTTATGACATCCAATATTATAGCATCACGTATCTGATCTCCATCATTGCATAGTTGGATTGTATATTTACTTCCGTGACTACGAGGATATTTCTGGCTAATAACTCTCTCATTGACCTAAAAGGTCTTTGAGGCAGAGATACATCTCATTTGCACCAAGATCCAGTACATAATTAAGCAGTTCCAAAGTATTTGCTTTATGAGTGGATAATTTGCTTCATGAATGAATAATTGCTACTGATGATTAATGGCCATTTCAGTTTGATTGGTGAATGGTTTGATGCTAATTTGTGGACAATCAACTTTGGTTTACTTTCACTACCACTGTAGCAAAAATACTGGGATCCTAACCTATGGTCACATGGTAAGTGAGTGGAGAAAGCGGCAATGTCACATGGTCACAGTCATTCCCAACCATTATTTAGCACAGATTTTAAGTTGTCAACATCACATTTATTTATGTCAAAGAGCTACAAACTGAAATCCTCAATTCTGGCTGGTGGACCACATTAACATTTAACATTTGAACACATTTCCAGACCACAAGGCAGTCAGCTTAACCTAAAACAAGAACATGCCATATTTAACATGTAGGAATTAAGAGTTGACAGAGTATAGATATGTTAACTTATGTTTGAGGAAAGTGCTCTGAGGCTGGCATGTTGTTCTAATGATCTTTGGCATGTGGCAGAGCATGATAAGAAGGGGGTCCAGCCTGGGTTACAACCATGCATATTTCTTTCTGAATTACTCAAAGGGCTTTGTTATAAGACAGTGTCACCTTTAAGACCATTGTGCAACATGAGCCTTGAGGGTAATGCAGTAAACAAACTGTAAATTTTCAATACGGTAACAGAAGGTAAGAGGAGTAAATGAATGCTCATCAGACTTTTTTCAAATATCATTTGAAAGGGTCAAAATTCTTGTGGGTATGTGCAAGAGACAATTAAAAGATAGATTAAAAGATGAGAAATAATTACTTTTCTTGAGTAAAAGACTCCAGGGTATAATGACTAGCTGGAGTAAATCTTAGAATGTCGCTTATTTGCAAAATGCGGCCGAGTAGCTGGGTAATAATTCATAGAATTCATAAAGACTTAAAAGACTGCTGCCTTAATGGAGTTTTTTTTTCTATTTTACTTATTAAGATCGCCTTAATAATTCATGCATGGCAATACCTTTAACGAGCAACAAAATCTCACGTATCTCATTTAAACTTGGCAAGTGTGCTGACAGTTAATATAGCCTCTTGCCTCTGAGCCAGCAATTGTAAAGCAGCCCTGGGCTGTTAGTAACTGAAACCATCACATTTATGATAATCCCAAGAAAAGTTACGTCCAGATGAATGGTTGGATTTTATGGCCATTTGCTAAGAGATTTATTCATTCTTCATTTGTGGGGAGGTGACAGAACAATAATGGGACCAAACTATAACTCTTATTCCACATGCTGTGTTAGTTGCTTCTTTCTTAATGGCAGCAACTGATCACTATTTTCTTGGAGGGAACAGGAGTTTCTATCAAGATTTTTAAAGTTTTCCTATGATAAACACCTACTTTCGATGGTGAAAGAGTCATATTACACTATTCTACTAAGCAGTTAATCCTCTGCCTTACCCGAATAGCAGCATAAATGCACAGGTAATTTAGATTTGACTTCTTTACCAGCATTTACCAGGCAATTTTCTTAAGCCACGATCATTTCCCATAGACACAGTGAATGGAGCATTTACAACTGTCTTTCACAGAAGATAATGCTCTGGGTGATGATTCTCAAGATATTGTTCAAAATAAAATTCCCAAAGCAGAAGCTAATGTTAACACAAAATTATTTGCTACATCCATTCATATGATAATGCTCACTACATTATGTCAGTATAACTGGCAAGTAGGCTCAATTTAAATCTATTTTGTGTTCAACTGACCTATTTAAATTATTTGTTCTTGGCATCTCTAAATTTGGTGGAAAAAGTTGGTTAATGGAGCCAACATTTTCTTCTATAGGCCATTCTTTAAAAAATATTTTTAAAGTAAAGGCCTTGATTTTGGGAATATTCAGAATAATGTCACCACAAAAACAAGCTTCCCTTATTTTTATTAAGATTGCCTTAATAGTTCATATGTAGTAGTACCATGGACAGGTAACAAAACCTCATCTATCCCATTTAAACTTTCTGTGCTAAAATATGCCAATGGAAGGTGGGTCAGTTCATGCAGAAGCATCCCTACCTAGTGTAAGGCGGGAGAGGCAGAGTGATTCTGGTCCACTTGTTGAAAGTATCTGACACCAGGATCCGCTGCAGATGATAGCGATTGCATTCAACATTGGTAGGCAGACAGTCCCTCACCAGTGGGTGCCATGACAATCCAAGATCCACTGAGTACTCCAGTTCAATAGCTGCAACAGGAAACAGACCCAAGAACCATAGTCACTTATCACATTTCTATGTTTTACTTTCAATCAAATGTCAATTTGATTTTTTCCCTGTATTTGTATTTCTTACTCTAAAATGTTTCCCCATCTTTTGTACATTATTTATTATGTACATTATTTGTTATTTTTATATTTCTATATTGAAATACTTCTGCACATTATTTATAATTTTTAAATTTTTATATTGAAATACTTTTTAAGGAAATATGATCTAGTGAACAAAGTAAATTTTGCTGAGTCCTCCTTTATAATGAGAAACTTTCAGAGCAATTACAGCAAAATTATTGCTCATAGCTATACATGTTATATATTTATAATTTAATATCACACTAGTAACATAAATTATATGAATGCATTAAGTGCTATATAATTTATAACTGTAAATTAATGTATAATGTTCATTTAATTATTAACACACAGAGAATATATTAATTATATATTTTAATGATCAGTCTTTAAATAGTTAAAAAAACTGAGCAGGCTTCTCAAATTTTGACCTTCCTACAGGAATTCTGAATGTCAATTTTACTGGTGATTTAAAATCCACGACTATACAAGTACATATAAAAATCATATTGCTCACTTACTGGACTTTAACTTTTTGAGTCAGAATGTACCTATTGAAGACAAAATTCAATAATATTTCAGAAACTCACAATTCACCAAAGTATCACACATGGACTTATCAGAAGTTCTGAATGGTCCCAGAGCAGAGGCAGCCACAAATGTTTGGCCCTGTCTGGAGATGGATGACTTACCATAGCAAGAGTCTGTGACCGAGCAGGAGGCAGCAAAATCTATCTGTAGGAATGAATCCTCATTCACAGCAATGTCTGTGGTGACCACATAACGGGTGCTGGCCTTTTCAATGAAGACCAGGGCATCACCGGTAGAGCCACATACGGGCATCTTGGTGCCTCCTGGGTGGAGCAGCCATTTTCTACTATCCAGAGTTGTGAAATCATCCTCCAAGACTGTATTACCAGAAATATTTCCTCCAATAAGAATCTAAAATAGATTTTAAAAAAAAGCAACACCCTAAATTCTCAATTTGGCTTTAAGGTACGGAAAAGTTCAGTCTTTTTGTTTGTTTGTTTTAATCTGCCAGTCTGTTCAGAGCTGGCACTATACAGCTAGCATAATGTTAGGGGGCCTTTCAGAATGCTCTTGTTTATGTGGTCTGCTTGCCCATCTGGCAAGAAGCTAGAGAAAACAAATCAAAGGATTGACAAAACCATTCACAGCATTCACTGGCCAAACTGTGCCTTTGGAAACTATATGTACCCAAGCTGGGAAAGCAAACTTTGGCTTACGTGTGATTATTTTCTATGTAAAATTTCTATTTAAGTACACTTGTACCCTGAGGCATTTCAGTTCCAATTCATTCAATGGACTCTACTGTTTGTTAACAGGTACTTTTTCTCTTCTATTATGTATGAAGTTCCTTTAGGGTAGTCCATAAAGACGCTGAGCAGATTTATTCCTCTTTTTTTCTTAAAGGCCAGGAAAGAAGATTTGAAAATGGCTGACTTTCTGTGTGGCACCAATGCCAGTTTTGCACATTTTCCTTTCAGGGAATTATAACCTTGTATCAGGCTTGATAAAGTTGCTGGATCCATATGGCAGCATTCTTTGAGCAGGATCTAGGCCTTCTGTTGCATGGTTTATTTTCATGGGCTTACGCAATTGAGGGACCAGTGAATGAAAGGAAGCTAAAGCCCTTATGGAATCTAGCTGTGTGTCCTTAGGCAAGTCACTAAATTGGCCTGGACTTCCTATACTGAGTAAGGGGATTGGACTAAATGCTTTCTAAGGCCATGTTCAGCTCAAGTGACAAAAATTAAAATAGTTAATCCTGAAGGGACTGACCTGATCGATAACCCAGGGGCTGTAGAAGTGCCCATTTTCAGATGGCTGCCACCAGCGGAGGCGAGTAGAGCCAGAACGGGCTTTCAAAGGTATTTCCAGGGCAATGTACCTGCCCACGTTGCTGGAGTTGCTGAAAAGAAACTCTTGAAGGAGACTCCAGGTGAGGCCACCATTGAGAGAATACTGCAGAAGCACAGGCTGGCTCCTAGGGTCTGGAACACCTTTCCCACATCCCAGTCTCATGAAGAACTGCACAAATCTGACATTAGTAAACTTTACTGTAGACTTTTACTTCAATGAGAAATCCATATTATAACAGAATACAAGCATCAAGGATAATGTGGGGGGAATGAATGGCTTTAAGGAATGATGATTTAATGAATGTCCAAAGCAATCACTTCAAAGCCTGATTTTCCTTTTTAATGTGAAAGGGAGTTAATTAAATGTGAAGTGTGAAAAATGGCAATTCTGTGCCCATATTTGGATCTCAAATCTCTCCTCAGAGGAGAATCTGAGGGAAGTGAGCATTCTTTGCACCCTTTGGCTACTCCATAAGATGATGGGAGGGATCCAAAGGCTGTTCTAATTTGGGAGTATGTAGTTATCTACTTAAGATAAATTGGATTCTAGTCCTTAGTATTTGAAACTAGAAGAATGGAATTAATAGAGATTATGCCACGTTATCAGCAAAATCAATTCTCAGGTTTCACCAGTACTTTTACAGATCTCGTATGGCTGGTTTTGGGAGACACATTTAAATTCATCAATTGTAGCACCTCTTTGCAAAAGGCCAGGCAGGTTTTGGAAGAGGTGTGTCAAGCCTGGACCTCTTTTCTGTCTTTTGTGCCAGAGGCAGGGAAGCATGGGTGTGGGTGGTTGGTGGTAGTGGGCTGAGCCAGCCTCTGTCTGTTGCTGGGTCCGGGGATGGATGATGCTGGCCGCTGAGAACTGTGGCAGCCAGCCAGTGGCAGCTTTCCTAGCTGGCAGGGAGGTGGACAGAGCAGTAGCAAGCAGCTGGGGTGCCAGTGAAAACGAGCTCACATGTTATCTTTGGCAGACAAGCTGCTGGTGCCTGGTCTGGACACTACGATAGTTGGTAATGCAGAATAAATTTCATGTAGAACTCAACATACATACCTAATAATGTATGCATGCCAAACACAAGAAATGTAATGGGGCTCATAATAAATGTTATCAGTACCATATAAAAAAATTCATTCCTCATGATTTCCCCACCTTCCATTTATTTGTCTCATGACCCTGGAAAAATTGGGATCTTACATGAAGCATTGTCAGGTCAATATATGCAAATCCTACACAGCATGCTACTGAGATGAGCTATATTATGAAGCTTTTAACATTGGATTAAAGAAAACATACGTGGCTAGTGCCTAGTGATAGTTATACTCATAAAAACATTAATTATTTACAGAGAAAAATTTTCAGAATATTGTCTACTTATATTAGGAATATGTTTACATTAATTTAGTGATAAAATAACTACCAAGTTGTTGGTAGTTAAGAAAAAGCATATCAGAATTACTTACTTGAAAAACCTAGTAACTTCTAAATTAGAGAAATTAGCTTCTAGTGAAAAATCTGAAGTAAAATGTATCAAGTTAAACTATATATATTAAAATGGAATAAATATAGTAAAGTCTTATTTTCTATAACTGCAAAATTATTATATCACAGATAGAACTATATTTTCTATGAAGTGTGATAAAATGTATGATCAATAAAGATTTAGATGGAAGAGGCAATGAATATGTAAGACATATCTTAAGACACTTTGAAATATTTCGAAAACTAAAAACACGATTTCTTTGTTCACTTGCAAAAATAGGTCAGGGTTCCATTTTATACATGTTAAATTGTCTTTCTTAAGTTTTTGGCTCATCAAATGATCAAGGGATACACATCTTGACAGGACATAATCCTCTGAGCCAGTTTAAAATGTTTGTTTCTGAGTGACTGTGCTCAATTTAGAAAATGACTTCTTAGAATGTGTGAGTGAATCATTGGAAAGATGCTTATAGAGAATAAGGTCATGCCTCAAATGTTCTTAAATAAAATTGCTAGTGGAGATAAAATTAACCGTGAATAATTTAAGAATGTATTGCATTTCAACTAAGCTCTTTTCTACGTGTGTTATAATAAATGTATATAATTTCTGCATAGTCCAAGTACTAATGAAAAGTGTGTAGAATGTGGATAAAGAAGATGCAATATCATCTTCTTGAAGTTAAAGTAAATCAAACATTGTCATTTGCCAGTCTCAAACTTACAAAAGAATAGATATTAGCTTTTGTCTGTTTAGCTGTGCTTCATTTCTGATGTGGCTATTGAACTAATCTTTCAGTGTTGACTGGAAATGATATGAACTGTGTCTTAATGGAGGCTCCCACCAGGAAGAAGTCCAGCATCTCTAAGGGAAGGCCTTGTCCTTGAGATCTCTCTGCTTCTTTCTGTTTTGATTAGGTCCATTATCATACATTACAATGCAGTCTTCCAATGATTACCTAGCGTGAGATAAATCCAGGTCCCGAGTCATCAACATGCGCAAGCCATCCTCATTGAAGAAGAGGTTGTTTCCACTGGAAAGGATTCCACACTTCCGGGATGGCTTTCCACCACTCATTAATAAGAATCTATCAGATTCCAGTTGACCTGAAAAAAGTGGGAAATGTAGTTTACCCATGAACCCCAAGTATAATTATTCTATTTTAAAAGGAATATGGTAAATACATTTTGTACTTTTTGCTTTATTTTTTTCAGTGCTGGGGATTGAACCTAGGGCCTTGGGCTGGTAGGCAAGTGCTCTACCACTGAGCTACCCTGCCAGCACCACCATATAGTTTTTAAATATAAAGTCATAAATATTAAAGTGTATTTTGGGAGAAGGCTCCTTTTCAACGTATTAGTTTATTTGAATTGTTTAGCCTGGGCTAGTATAATCTAAGAGCCCACATGATAGAAGGAAACGTCTTTCCTTGAGGATTAATAGTCCAGCCAGATGGGTCCCTCTTTTTTATTATTCCACACTGAAAAAAAAAAGAGAGAGACAGAGAGTATGTGGGTCCAAAGTGAGGGAGGACATATAAGCTTTCCACCAGTCTTTCTACTGTGTCCTTTCTAATGTGAGGATAGTATTAGACAGGGATAACAAAATATTTTATTTATTTATTTATTTATTTATGTTTAATTTTTAGTTGTAGTTGGACACAATATCTTTTATTTTATTTATTTATTTTCATGTGAGATAGGGTCTCACTAAGTTGCCCACGCTGGCCTTGAACCTGCAATCTTCCTGCCTAATGCTCACAAGTTGCTGAGATCACAGCATGCGTGTATCACTGTGCCTGGCTTAAATAATGCTTTAAAAGTCAGCTTTCAACTCTATTCAGATATTCATCTTAGATTTTATATATTTTTGTTGTAAAATATGCAAAGCATTAAGTTTACCATTTTAACCATTTTACAGTGAAAAATTCAGTGACATTGAGTATGTTATTTGTGTTGTGCAATCATCACTGCTAATAGTTCAAGTTTCTCATAGCCCCAAAAGGAAATCTGTACACATTAAGCAGTCACTCCCCATTTTCCCACCTCTACCCACTGGAAACCACTAATTTTTCTCTGTTTCTATGGATTTACATATTTTGGATATTTTATATATATGAAATATATACCGTGTGGCCTTTTGTGCTGGCTTCTATCACTTAGCATGTTTTCAAAGTTCATTCATTCATGATTTAAAATGTATTCATATTTCATTCCTTTTTATGGCAGTATAATGTTCAATTGTTTATATCTAAATCTAGTTTTAATATGTACTGTAAAACCATAAATATATATTTTAAAGAAAATTTGGGAAAAACAAAGAAAATTTTTTAATCTCATTATCTTAACAGAGATAGCCATGACATAAGACTTTCTCTTAGAAAATGTTTATCCATAGCTTGGCCATAGTGCATCTACAATCTAAATGCTTTTCTATAATCATTACATCATGTACATTTTTTCTACGTTGTGACATTATCTTCATATATAATGATGCTGGATTTAGAGGTGTAAAAGCAAGTTCCAAAAAGCAATGAGAGGTTCTTTAGTGAGTTATTGGAAAAGCAATGAAAGGAAGTTAGATTTATGATAAATCATTTCTTCCATCCAAGAAGACTAACTTTCTGGAGATATTTTCTAAAATTTTCATTAATCAGAAGTTACATGTGACATAAAGAGTGGGTAAAAATAGCCTTAGTTTTTTCTCTATAAAGTTCCTGTTCTCTCTTGTTGACGATTATTTCAAAAGTGAAACCCTAAAAAAATTCAGAACTAAATGAATTCTTCAGTGTTTACAATTATTTTGATAAAATTGATACTTGAGAGAACTTAATACTTAATTTTGTATCACAAATTGTGTTCAATTTATAAGTTCTTTCATAAAGTTACACAGAATTTATGAAAAGACTACCTTCAAAATCATCCTTAAGAAAATCAGGATTTTTGGTGCTTATTTTGCAGGTTGGACCTGAGTAGCCAGGATCACATATACACTTGGTTCCATTGACACAGCTCCCGTGTCCATTACACATCTCTTCACATTGGGGACCAATATAGACATTATCAATGGCCCATGTCACTGGCTGAGAGCCTGCAGGGTAAAATCCCTGATACCATCTGAAGCGTACAGATCTGGAAAAGAGGTACACGTCTTTAAAAAATGAATCAACAGAACAATACACCTTTAGAGTAAGCACGTCTGATCAATAAGCAATGGGAAGTTACTACCTGTGTACCACAATCAAAAAGCAGAAAACATAATCTGCCATTTCAGGAACAAAACTACATTCTCCAATCTCCAGAATTTTGTCAATAAGTTTCTTGCTTCCGCAAGCCCCTTGCAATTCTATCAATATGTAAAAATTCCACCACCTGACCTGCCCACCTTTTTCAATATTTCATACCTAAATGAAGGTTCTATCTCTATTATATATACCCTGCATAACAAACCTTTTAATTTTTCAAATTGAGGTAAACTTCATATAGCATAAAATTAACCACTAACCATTTAAAGTATACAGTTCTGCGGCATTTACACATTCACTGTATTGTCTCTCTCTATCTAGTTATGAGATATTTTCATCACCTCTAAAAGAAACCCCCTTTCCCCACTCAGCCCCTGACAGACCACTAATCTGCTTTCTGTTTCTGGGGGTTTCCTGTTTTGGACATTTCATAGAAATGGAATATATGTGACTTTTGTGTCCAGTTTCATTCATTTAACATCATGATTTTAAGGTTCATCCACATTAGAAAAAATCAAAATTTCATTTCTTTTTATGAATGAATAATATTCCACTATATCAATATACCATTTTTTTTCATTCATCAATTGATGAACACTTGGTTGTTTCCATCTTTTGGCTACCGTAAATAGTGATGGTATGAACATTTGTATGTAGTACAATATTTGCTTAAATTAGTGTTTTGAATTCTTTTGGGTAGAATGGTAGTGTAATTGTTGGGTCTTATGATCTATGACTAAACTTTTTATTTCTCATGATCCCTTCCATAGTTTTGATGGAATTTCCATTATTATAGTTATCATAGCTGGAGTTATTTAAAAGTGTGCTAATTTCCTCACTTGTAGAAACTTGTAGAAGTCAATGTCCATGTTTCCCTTTTCATATTTTTCCATGGTGCCCATTTCTATTTTTCATATCCAGTAGATACTCAGTAAATTTTTTTAAAATTTTTTTTATTGGTTGTTCACAATATTCCAAAGCTCTTGACATATCATATTTCATACATTAGATTGAAGTGGGTTAGATACTCAGTAAATTTTTAAGAGAAAAAGCAAGAAATCACCTATATTTTTAGTTTGCAATTTATTAATTTTTAAAAAACTCAAAGATAAATAAATGTACTGTCTTATGTTAATGATGATAAATTAGCTCCTTGGAAATAATCTACATATTTAGATAGCCGTCTAGAAATAGTTTAGTATATTTTATCATATATAAAACTCAGTTCAAAGAAGATGGATTTATTTTAGAGAGGGCAGGATATAGAGATGGCATGTACACATACTTTTGTGCATTTAGAATCTGCCCAATTTCCTGTTATTATAAAAACTGAATTCTTAATAATTTTTTATTATTTGAGAAACAGAACTCAGAAGTCAAATACTAGAGTTGGGGATGGATGGTTGAGAGGGAAATGTATTTGTTAAGCTTCTAAAATTTAGAAAATAGCAAAGGAGGTGGAGTCAAGTTCTTACACATAAATTTAACTCTCATTCCTTGTTTATATCAAGACTTCAACTATACTAAGCTGCCCCCAAAATGCCAGTTCATAATTAAACTTATTTTCAAATACTTGCCAGAGTTTAGTCTTGGCAAGAAGCACTTCTTACCTTTTGAACTTCCAGACTGCTGAGCTGAGGGAAATGGCTGGAGTTTTCCTTTGAACAAAAGCCTACATGGATTTTTTTGAACTTCTTATTTATTCAAATGTTCTGAATACAAATGAACCACCTTGGTTGGATATTTATTATTGTTCACCTGCCTTGACAGAAACTGCAGGCGTTATGATAAATGGTATGAAGGGTATGGTTTCGCTGTGGTTCCCTTCTGCCAAAATCTTATTTTGAAAATCCCTCATTCTCCTTGGTGAATGTCAGCACCTGTCCTCCTAAACCAGTGTTACTGAAAGGATCTGTTTTCTAAACATAAACTTAACATTTCAAGCACACAGCGCTGCCTCCATTAAATAGGGTTTTTGGTGGACTCATTATGAAACTGCATAAAGCAAAAACAATTAGGAAGTTTAAAGACAAAAGATTCTAGACTAAAAGGACACAAAGGTGATGTGAATAAAATCAGATGGAAACTCAATACTTGGCTTTTGAATATAAATGGGCAATATGCAGAGGCAAAATATGAAACATTTGCCACCTGAAAATATTTGATATATTTGTGTGTGCGTGTGTGTGTGTGTGTGTGTGTGTGTGTGTCTTTCTCTAGTGTCCAAAAAGTCACAGGGATAATTTCAATGTAGATTTTATATATTTTTAGCAGCTAGCACTTGAGCCATTACTATGTGCCTTGTTGAATACAAACCAAGAAATGGTTCACTGAGTTGGAGAAAATTTAACTTTTGCCTTCCAGCAATTCATGCCTGTGTGCATTTTAAAAACTGTGCTAATTCCTTCCCTGAAACAAGGACTAGACAACAAATTTTTCCCCTCACAGAAATGGCTGTAGGCAGTTTGAAAGGTAGGTTTATACGAGAGTGGGCATGCCTCCTTAACCCATTTAATTTCTTCTCATAGAAATAAAACAACACAGACTACAAAGGACATGACAGTGTAAATTCTGTACACAATAACATAGAATTGTAAGTGGATTTTTATCAGTGGGTGAAACTTAGATGTCTGCATTTCTCTTGTTCAAATTTCCAAAATTATGTTGCCATTGTTTACAAGTCAGCAAAGCAAAGCAGCATCACCAGCTGCCAAGGGTGGTGGTCTCCGAGACATGCACATTGTCCTGGTGTGTGGGCGTCTTTACTCAGGGGCTCTCACTGGCAGATCTTTTTGACCATATTTCAAAACCTTCAGACGGCATTGCCATTAATTCCATATTGGGAACTTGCTGAAGCAAGTCTCAGTTAAACAATCTAAAATCATGGCCTACCACCTATCTTGAAGGGTTTTTTCTACCTAATAATTCTTAGCTGGGCAATTGGAGAAAACCAAGGTCCACGAAAGGGAAAACTTGGCACTTCTATCAATATAGTGATGGAGTTTGATGGGATGTTCTAGTCGTAGGTGCGTGTCTGTGTGTGTCTGTTTAAGAGACAAAAGAACATAAACTGGACGACTGACAAACAACAGAACTTATTTCTTACAGTTCTGGTGGTTGGAAGTTCAAGAACATTGTGTCTGGTAAGGGCTTGCTCTGGGGTTCACAGATAAGGTAAGGTAACTGTCTGGAACTTCTTTTACAGGACAGTAATCCCACTCATGAAAGCTCTTACCCTCATGACCTAATCACCTCCCCAAAGACCCCACTTTCTAATACCATTACTTTAGGGGTCCAGATTTCAACGGATGAATTCTGGGGTGGGGTAGAACATGAAGGATCATACCTCATTACTGACTGCCTATGTGACTGGATAGCCAGGCTTTTCCCCCTGACTACCCTGCCTACAGGCATGGTCTTTTGGAAGTTTTGCTTCTGCTTCAACACTTGGATTTCTGGCCAAAGATTGGTTCAGATTTTTAGGAAACCTGCAATTGAGAACCCTGGAAAATGAGAGTTGTGGTTCGCTGAGTGATGCTAATATTAGCATGTTAAAAAATGAGGATCACATTTTGTTGCTGAAGTCCTCACACTTGCTGAATGGAGTCTGTGTAATTCCTTAATATCTTTCCAATAAATTCTTCAACAACTTTAGAATAATTTTTATATTTCTTGAAATAAACTATCTTTAATACAACTGGTTTTGGATAAAAAGTTTTTCCAGAGTTATTTTCCCCTTCCTACTTCTTCTGTAGACAAGCTGTAAGAATCAAGAGGAGCTTTCGGTTGCACAGACTGAATTATCAGCTCTACTCAGAAATTCTCTCCAGAGACTCTACTTGCCTCATCTGGATATCATTTCCAAGGAACTAGGGGACATTTTGGTTAGTAGTATTTATCTTTTTAAAAATAGCTGGATTTTATATTAAAATAATGTCTCATGTAACATCAAGGATTAGTAAGTGGGGCTGGGGATGTGGCTCAAGCGGTAACGCGCTCGCCTGGCGTGCGTGCGGCCCGGGTTCGATCCTCAGCACCACATACCAACAAAGATGTTGTGTCCGCCGAGAACTAAACAATAAATGTTAAAAATTCTCTCTCTCTCTCTCTCTCTCTCTCTCTCTCTCTCTCTCTCTCTCCCCCCCCTCACTCTCTCTTTAAAAAAAAAAAAAAAAGGATTAGTGACATTAGGTGACAACAGAAAACATTTAAGTCCTTAGTAGTCAAATTATGAAACTTATGCTATTGAGATGATGAGGAAGGAAATGGATTTATGTTCAAAGAAGACACAGCCTTTGGAAAATTCACTTTCATTCTTTTGGAAAAGTACTAAGTATTAGTAGTAGTTTTGTTTGAATACCCAAGAATTCTAATTATGCTCAATTTCACATCAGAAATATAAATCTATTTCCATTTTGAAAGTAGTATAGTACTACTTTCTTCTTCTTCTTTACATACTCTGAAATAATAAATTCCTTATTCCGAAAGTACAGAGTGAAATTCTGAGGCAGGCTGCTTTGTTGACTTCCTCCCTTTGTTCACTTATATTATTAGCTTTATTTTTTGAACTATATTCTTTATTTCATTTTTATTATGGTTGAAGTCCTTTATCTCCAAATAGCTTTTCAACAGAAAAGTCAAAGAATGCTGGGTTGAAAAAGTAGAAATGCCTGAAGGAAAAGTGCTAATGATTTTTTTTTTTTTTTTTTTTTAGTGAGACACCAGGAATGTGTTTGGGCTTCCATCCTCCATATGTTCCCACTTCCTGCATGAGAGACACAGGAAGATGTTTGAATGATTTATATAGTGAGGTGGGGTCACAGGTACAGTCCACAGAGTGCTCTTAAATCTACCTTCAAACTGTAAGTTAGCAGCTGTATCAACTCTCTGTCCTATGCTTTAAATACCTATCCATCTGGTTCAGGTGAGAACTGAGAAAGAAGAGGAAGGTGGAATTTTTCCCTGAGAGTAGCAAGTCAACGATGACTTCAGGAACAAACTCTCAAATGGGACAGTTTCCATCTTGAAAGGTATGACTACTTTCTTTTGCAAAATTCTTGGAGAGAATAAAAATTCTTCATTCTGGAGGAATGAAGACAGAAATTCTGAGCCAGGCTCAGAATCAAAATGGTGCCAAGCAGCAGGTCCTCACCCGCAAAGGTGCAGCTTCCCGAAGTGCACGACCTCCCTCCTCCAGCCCTGGGTGGTTCCCGCGTAGTAGGTGCTGCTAGGGTGGTGCTCAGTGGAGCATAAGGAGCTGACGTGGCTGCTGCTGTGGTAGCATAGGGGAAGCAGCAGGTGCCAAGTGGCCCCAAAGTCCCTTGAAAATTCCAGTCTGACTGGATCAGTAGATGAGCTATCAGTGGAGCATCCAACATTGATCTTGGGATAAAAGAAAAAAATGATACAAATTATCTCAGAGCGACAAGCCTTGAAATGATTCACCACTTCATTATTTTCCAGAGAGTCCATTTTCCTGGGAGCTGTCTCACTGAAATATTTAACACTGTAAGATTCTGTTTTGCCTGAGCAATATCATATATTTCCTTTAAATTACATTTTTTTTTTTTTCATAAAGAACCTCAAAAGACCTCATGAAAAATTTATTTTCCCTCATTTTATGAGAAACCAGGAAGTGGATAAGGCAAAAAGCTGGGAGAATTCCAAATTTTACCTTTTGCCTATTTTCATAACCAAACCAAGCAATCTGTAATGAAAAGAGTTGTTTCCCTAATCCTGCCAGCTTCTCCCCCTAGTCTGCTAGGGAGGAATGCTTTCTGTTTTTCCTCTTCTGATACCTTCTAAGAAATCCCAGAAGTTATACATATGGAGCGTCTTCAACAATATTCAATATCAAAACAAAACAGAATACAATAGATATTATTTCCCTGGCACAAGGAAAGAGTTTTTTTTTCCTCCTTAGGTGTATGTATTTAAGGTGGACAGGGTGCTGTTTTGATATAATATACCCAGTGAATTGACCACTAGAGTTAAGCAAATTAACCTGTCCATTGCTTCCATGGTTACCCTTTTTATTTTTTAATTAAAAAAATTTTTAAATATATTTTTTATAACTTCATTCATTAATTCATTCATTCATTTTTATGTGGTGCTGAGGATCAAAGCCAGTGCCTTACCCATGCTAGGCAAGTGCTCTACCACTGAGCTATAACCCTAGTCCTCCACAGTTACCTTTTGATGTGTGTTGGGATGTGTGTGTGGGGGTAAGAACAGCTAAAATCCACCCTCTTACCAAAATTCAGTACACTTTACAATAATATTTTCAACTATAATCCTCATGCTGTACACTAGGTCTCTAGTTTATTAACCCTACATAACTGTGAGTTTGTATCCTTTGACTACTCCCATTTCCTTCTCATCTGACCCCTGATAACCTGCTTCTATGTAAAGACCTTTATACCATGAGAGAAACAACTACTTCATCCCCTGAACCAAGGCTTTCAAGGGAAATAAGCTAAAACTTACATGCATGTGATTCTTCCTGTGAAAACACCCCTTCAGATTGGGATGAACATTTTATATCATGCCATCACAGCCATTGGTTAATGATATGCAGTGTGTATGTGCACATATGATTACTCTTTTTACCTTTTGATGAGTAAACTAATGGTTTTTGATAAACTTTTCAACTATAGGTACTTGCTTCTACTTTGAATTCATTAGTAACAACTCTTAAAAGAGACAAAGGTATGACCTTTTAATTAGCATTTAAAGCATAAAAGTAGAAAATATAGCAAAGTTTACAAAATAATTTCTCCACTATCATTTGGTTTTTAACTTCTGAGATTGTAACCAATAACTCTAATGTAGAGAATACAGACAGAAAGTCTAAAATATTCAAAACTGTGATGACACAATTAGGCACTATTTTAAATAAGTCTGCTGATTGGTTGGTACAGACCTCAGCTATGAAATTCTGTTATAATGTACCTTTGTTTCTGTGGATTTTACCCAAGATTTTGAAATATGTAAAGGTTTTTATGTTAATTGTTGATCTGTTTTCTTGACAAACATAAGGAGTTTAAAAATATTAATAAAATACACAGCAAATTTCTTTAAACTGATGAAACAGTGCAGTATTGTTTTATCTGTAAAATCTATATTAGTGTGATGATATATATACATAGTGAGAGATTGATTTGGGTCCTAAGAAATATAAAATTTCACATGGAAAATGAATACAATAATATCAGAATATGATCTCTTTCATTTTTATAATAGTCAAAATAATTTATTGCAACAATTTATTGTAGTAGGTGGGGACACTATGTCATCAATAAAAGACAGAAACTCAGAAATAAATGTTAGTATGACATTATTAGCTCTGCTAATAAAAGTGAATTATTACTCCAAAATCTCTTATGCCCTTGCACAAAAATGGAAGTCATAATGCATGAAATTATCTGAATTTTCCCTCTACTTTTGTAGCTTTTGTTCAAGATAAAACAAAAAATATTTTCCCATTCTTTTATTGTTGCATTTTAGAGGGATTAGTTGTTACATATTTGTACATGCACACAATATAACAATATAATTTGGCTGATATTATTCCCCAGTATTTCCACTTTCCCTCCCCTGCTCCCTCCTTCTGGTCCCTTTCCTTTATTCTACTGATCTTCCTTTGATTTTCATGAGATCCCTCCATCTCCTTTCTTTTCCTCTTTACTCTCCACATGAGAGAAAACATATGACCCTTGACCTCTGAGTTTGGCTTATTTTACTTAACATAATATTCTCAAATTCCATCCAAAAGTTTTAAGTATTCCTGATAGAATCAAGTTAAATACCTCAAATTGTATTATGGTGTTCTCATTCACATTGAGGTCACGGGTGGTAATCGAGTGTTCACCGACTTCATTGGAAACGAACACCATCGCTGAATCTTCCTCACTGTTATTCAACAAACAAACCAAGCACAACAAGGAATCCACTTAGGTAAGAACTCATCAGGATTTGTATAGAGCAGTAGTTTTATTTTTACCTTCTCAATTAAATACTTACGGTGCTCCCTTTGAAGAATAGGGGCAATAAAGACCAATGTTACCGCCAGGATAGAAAAACCAGTTGTCTTCTCTGGGCCCAAAGTCAAATGTATCCAGAAGCATCACAGGGTTGTTCAGATTATTTCCATCAATAATAAAGTCATCAACAATCCAGATCTCTTCTTTCTTACCTAAGGCATTTTTAGATAAAAGCAAGTTTTTCCAGAGATGAAAATCAGATGGACATTTTTGCTCATTGGAAGAAAGTAAAGGACGGAAGGAACTCAGTAACAATAGGTCAAACATATGCCTTCTAGACAAAACCCACAAACGATATGACAGCGTGTTCACAGTGATCAAAGTGTGAAGAAATTTAAGCTTGCAACCATAATAAATTGACACGGCACAGAAATGCCTCGCTAATTTCAGAAAGCGTTGGCAAATGGCTTGTGGGAGTGTGCTGTCCTTCCAGTTACAGTAGCATTACGCAGGGTGGGGTCTGAGTCGTTTGTGGTTTGGGGAAATCTGTAAGATGTCTGGTCTGTGGAGAGGGGCAGTCGGACTCAGAACCAGGTATAGTAACTAGTCTACTCAAGGAGCCACTTGTGACTGGGTCAAACCATGACTTAGCACCAGGATCCATTTAGGTGGAAGGACTATGGCCCTTAAAACACTGCCCGGGTAGATAAATAAATAAACAATTAAATGCAGTTAACACAAAGGAAAAATACCCTAATATATAATGCTTAATTTTTCCTTAATGGTTTTCAAAATCTCCAAAGCTTATTTAAAGATATTTGGGAATATATAGAGAACTAGTGTGTCATACGATTTGACTCAGTGACGTAGGCCAGGTGTTTAAGGAACATGCCGCAGGGCTGATGAGAAGGCAAAACCCAGGCTGCTTTTTACAAAGCACTGTCTGGACTGAATTTGAAGCAAGCTGATAAAACCAGGCCAAGTAGAAATGTCAAGATTCCTTCTAGCTGGCTTCTTCCTACATTTAGTACAATTCTCACAAAATATAAAAAAGGGTCTATAAAAGAAGCCTGCAGAATTAACGTAATACTTTAAATGAAATGTGTTGAATTTACTCTAATGCTTTCTTTTGTTTCCTTGTTTTGGAAGTGGCTGGTAATACAATTAAAAACAAAAACCCTATGAGCATTCCAAACACAGTATGGAGACAGCAAGCCTCTGGATTTTGAACTGGTTATATTCATTTTTTGTATTTTTATTTGTTGATTATACAGGAGATACACATACATACACACACACACACACACACATACACTCACACACATATATACACACAAGACATCTATATCTACCTGTAGACCTATATATACATAAATAATCCTATATAATATCATATATATTTATGATAATTAATTTAGATGAAAATACATCATAATTTTATATATTTTTTCAAAATAAGCTAAAATTTTATGTCTTAATAAAGAAGATACTCATACTTTAGAGATGGAAGTACTTCTTTCTTCTTCATTTCTGTATTACCTCTGCAAAGAATTTTGCTTAATGTGGTATCTCTGTGCTTATTTGGGCAATTACATACATGATTTAGTAAATTCTGGTTCTTTGTAATAAACAGTTAACAGAAATATTGGAAGCAATAAAACATTACCCATTACAATCATTTTTTGTAACCATTTGAAAATGCCATTAAATTATACATTCACTTTAACTTATCACTGAAGCAAGTGTATGTGGCAAGATATTCTATTGGGCACATGAACTGCTTTGTCTAAGTGCTTTTCCCTTGGCCATGGTGTTTTGCTATCATGTTCTATTTCACTAAGGAAATGCCACACTCAGAACCATTCCTAAATGAATTCAACAAAAATGTACTTACAACCAATGAGTGCCTAATGATAATGTTGGATGTTTTAAAAAGAACATTAGCT
Source organism: Ictidomys tridecemlineatus (assembly GCF_052094955.1). NCBI lineage: Eukaryota > Metazoa > Chordata > Mammalia > Rodentia > Sciuridae > Ictidomys > Ictidomys tridecemlineatus. Next base: position 174,329,719 of record NC_135478.1, read on the forward strand.
CTGTGTCAGGATTCAGCTGTATTTAACCATCAGGAGAGCTTACTAGTCAAGTATGCAGAGGTGATAAAGATACATAAAGTTAAGTATTCATTGAGACAGGTCAAAAGTGAGGCATGTAGCACACGTATGCTGTGGACAGCTAAGTCCCTGGGTTGACACTCTCTCCACTCCTGAGAAATAAGTATGTTAACATTCCAATGGTAATTTTGATCACAGATAAACACATGCATTTTTACCATTATTATAAGGTTGCCAAAGTCTGAATCTTGTAGCATTGGTTTGGGCACCGTATGGCAAGGGAACATTAATGAAAAGTATATTGGTCGTTTGAGGGAAGTAAAATTCATCCATCAGGTGCCAAGTGATTCCTCCATTGATAGAAAATTGTAGCAAAACAGAGTGAGACCTCTCTGGGGTACCTAGGAAGAAGATAACAAAGGCATAACATGTATTGTGATAAAAATGGGGAAATAGTATGTTTGTAGCTATTCTTCTAGCATCAATGCATGAGCTGGTTTATGTTTACATAGAGGTTTTATAGTTCTAATGCTTCAAAGACATATTAAAGTGATGACAGGCTGGGTTTTTTTTTATACAAATGTATCTTAAAAAATACACATCAAATCTGGGATTTACATACAATATCTCCCTTTGTCTTTTAGCTATGTGCCCACACACTTCTCATTTAGGAAATGTTACATTGAAAATTTTTGATTTTACTGGCATGGTAATTTTACAAGGGTCAAACATTTAAATCTTGAGGTACAAACAAAAAACTACTTGAAAATTTATTATATCCACAATGACATTTTTAGAAAAAGAAAATCATTTAGTTAAACATGAAAAGTCAGTTCTGGGAATGATATTGGCCAAATTATACTGTTATATGCATGTATGAATATGTAACAATAAATCCCACCATTATGTATGATTATAATACATCAATAAAAAGTATGGAAAAGAACATGAAAAGTCAGAATGACAAACAGTAGGTATTTGTGAGTTCACATCTCTAAAAGAAAATACAAAATTTTATAAATTAAAAAATTTTAATTTAAAGCTCTTATAGCTAGAAAATAGTGGTGGAAAGACTCAGGGACATAATGATAAATTTAACTACCATGGAACTATTGAGATTACTATGGCTATATGAAATCAGTTAAAAATCAGTAGTTATCTAATGCTAAAGAAGAACATTTGTGAACATTCATGTACACCAATTTATATTAGCTCTTTTATACAACAAAATTTGTAGGTCCTTAAGTACAGTACTTCTTTCTGGAGAAATTATGCTTGGAGAATTTTCTTGAAGGAAAACAATGAATTCAAATCTCTAGACATAGCTTACCTTTTGCTATAAATCTAAGTGAAAACTGGACATACACAGTATTGGTGCAATCTAGATCTCTTGAAATAAGCATCCTCAGTCCTTCCTGAAAACAAAAACAGACGTGTCAAGCAACCTTGTTTCATTTGCAAAGTTATTTTCCTCTGATTTTACACATTTAACTTGCACTAGTTAAATAATTACCTATCATGATCACGAAGCAAAATTTGGTCCAATTCAAAAGGAGAAATTGAACCATCTTCATTCCCTCTCTCATAATGGTCTCCATTTCCTGTGTGTGAGTAACCCAATTGCATTGTCTCACCTCGGAATCATAGTTTGCTGTGACTTTTATAAAAACCAGCACAAAATGATAGCATTATATATCTAGAAGACTTTTTAAAAATAGCCTCCTTTGATCACAGCATGTTGTGAAAGAAGTAAGGAGAAAAGCAGATGGAAAATGTGCTAACGGCTCCTGCTGGAGGCCGGGAACTAATAGGTAACTTTCTCAGGGTTCTGAGGAGTCTTAGAGACTCACTACTCCCTTGCCTGCTCCACCAGCCCCAGGAGGCTCTCATTCAGACTGACACAACACCCCCCAGTTGGTCGAGTTAAATAAGGCATAAGTAAGGCAGGTCCCCAGGCCTGGGCTGTATGCATTCATGCAGAGAAGCCAAGGAATGAGGAAAGAGAGCACATTAGCTTTCGTAATTTTTTCTGCTAATTAGCTATTTCTGGTTGCCTGAGATTGACAGTTTGAAAGGTTGTTTTCTTCACGTGTACCTAGTATTGTGGTGACAGCCAGTAAGACAGATCTCACTATGCAAATGTCCCAGGGTCTAAACAGGTTTTTGAGTTTCTCAGCTGTGACTTCATTGTAGTGACTCTTCAGTGGTCTATAGCTATACTACTATAATACTGTGGGTTCTTTTAGAGTTCTTTTAGACTGGACACTGTCAACTGATTTCTTAATTATCAGCTAGCAAATACCAGACCTAATGATAACTAGAAAGAGCAAATTTCCCTCTTTTTCTTAACACTCATTATAGCTCATAACCTTCAATAGCTTAAAAATGTTAAAGCTACTTTCACAATAACAATCATATACTGACTGCCTATTACATGCTGTGTTCTGAAAATAGGCATTTTAGCTATTTAAAGCATCTAGTACCACTAAGAGAAAGATACTATTATTATTTTGCAGAAAAAGAAACTGAAATGCAGAGAGAGACAGTAAACTTGCTCAAAATTACAGTCGATAAGTGATAATGGTAAGATTGGAACCCAGATAGGTCAGATTCTGAAACTTATCTTCCATTCTCTATAAGATATCAGTGTTTTGTCTACTAAGCCATCTCTTGGTGTGGTGAGAAGAAATCCAGATAATACTACATTTCGAATTTGACAGTTGTTTGGTATTGTAATAAAAAAGCAACCACATTTATTCCCACCTCTCAACTTCACACCCCACTGATTCATACTGGTAGAATTGAAGGTTACCAGGTAAAAGCCTTCTATTTCTAGTCTTCATTTTTCTTTTATGCCTAATAATTCACTGCCTTGCTCAGTCCATGATACTATACTTCATCTCAATGCCTGTTGTTCATGTCTCAGCATCTTTTTCTTCTTCCTTCTATACGTGAGGGAATTAAGCTGTGGGTTCTTTTATAGCTCAGTGCCATGCATAGGTTGAGGTTAAGAGGAAGGCTTGTAATGAGAAGCTTTGAGGTGAACAGCTGATAGACTCAGCTAATAAATATGCCTTTCCAACATCAATATAAAGGAAATGATTACTCTGCCCCTTTGATCAAGGAATATAAGTATAAAATTATTCCCATGGGCAAATGCAAGTCACCCATAAAAGAATCCATTTTCTGTTTCTTTTTTTTGTAGGAGCAATTTTGTTGAAAGTGTGGCCATAATCTGTAATCTAAAAGTAACCTTCTTTCATATTTTCAGTATTTGTTTATAATTTAGTACTTGATATTGATATTTATACAGTGGAACTGTCAAACCCTGTTGCCACACATATTTGGTTCACACAGATGTTTCTTTTATCATCCTCTTTCCAGTTTCAGTGATCCATTTGTGCCAAATGTGAAGAATTCTTTTGTATCCAACAAGCTATTTTAATAACTGATAGTACTCCTGAATCTATGAACATTAAAAAAGAAACTATCATTTCCTTTTCACGCAAGAATGCCTTTCCAGGTCAAACTACGGAGTCCTCTACATCTTGCAGAGCTGAAAGATAATAAGTCTAACACGTATGATGCTTGGTTGCTCTTGCATTTGGATGGCTAAAAGAAAAATATAAAAGTACTATGTATCTTTCTTGTTTGTAGACTTCAAGGACCATGTTGATTCTACTGGTCAGAAAGTTATCAGGCAAAGGTCTTTGAATCATGAAAAGTTATAGAGCATCTGTCAGTGGGATCAGATGTTCATTAGTGATAGGACTAAAGCCAAGCCCCCAGAAGTTTCCACTCTAAATGTCCTACCTCAATTGCTTTGGTCCTTCAAAATTCTTAGGAATTGAAATTTCTCAGGTCCGTAAGTATTTCTTTTCCTTTTTCTCATCAAAAAACTTGTGAAGAATTTGGGTTCAAAAAAGATGATAACTGCCAACTATTAACTATAATTGAAAAAGTTCCAGGGTGTCTAATTTTCTGAGTGTTAGGTATTAGTCATTAAGGTTGTGTATAAACCCATGCAGATTTTTGTCAACGATTTCATTTGCACACCTAGATTAGTCAATTTCCCCATGCTGAGAGGGATGGGATGTAGCATGTACTCATACATGGAGATGTGCCAGCTGAGCACAGATTTTTATCAGTTGCTTAACATTTCTCTGGTAAGACATCTAGGGTGAAATATGAAAATATACTAACAGGGTTTGAGAATGCCACTTAACTTGACTTAAATGTTTGGTTTTCTTAAAATGACCACCAAGAAGTTCTATCATCAGGAAGAAAAGTGAAAAGAAAAGAAAAACCATTAAAAAACAGAGCAATAATAACATGAAAGGTTACATTCCTGGAAAGTATATTCTAAGAATTAAATGCATATTTATAATTCCAGCAGGAAGTAAGGAAAATTTGATCACCAAAGCAGAATAAAATTTCATGCCCCAGACAGCATTAAAAAAAATGACCACTAAATAGACGAGGAAACACGTTTTGGGCTAGAAGACAAAAGCTACGTATAAAATAATACACTATCTGAACAGATTCAGAAATGCATTTGTGTGAAGCAATGAGTGAAAAGGGGAATGAAGGTAGCAGCTGGGAGTGGTGTAAGGAAGTAGAATCTTACTGACCCCTTTAAAGATGAGAGACGTTCCAGATTTGATGGTTTCACCATTCAGATTCCCCCTCTCTGCACCATACACTTCAGGCCACAGATCAGGATGCAAATTCCCATTGAAATCATCTTTAAGAATTGAGGGGAGAGGAACAACAGGAACACAGTAGGGTCCACCAAAGCCCCGGTCACACCTAAGGAAAAAATGAGTGGAGAAAAGGCATCATTTGTCATGGGTTCACTATGCCAGGTTTCCTGTGGCATTGCAAAGAAAGAAAACCTCCGATTTGATTAACTTACACACAGCGTCCAGCATCACAGATCCCTCTTCCAGAGCACATCCAAGGGCACCCTGAGGCCAGTACAACATTATCAATAGCCCAGGAATCAGCACCCACGGTGTAGTTGGCCTGAATCCATCTGAACCGGGTCCTGGGAGAACTAACCAAAGAAAATACATCATTGATTTGACAAATAATTTCCAAAATATTTTTCGTTGAAGTGCCCTCTTCCAGGGTCCAGTTCCAACTCTCCTTTGAGGTAACTTATACTGAGTAGAAGATGCTGTTTCTTCTTGATCCATAAATAGGAGCAGAAAGCATGCTATTTAAATATTTTACCATTTCTTTCGTATACATGTGCGAGATGGAAAAGTTATTTTGAACTATTGATCATTGTGTTTTTGAAATACATGGAGATTTTACTTTCAGTGTTTTTTACTGCTACTCAATACTGGGAAAGAGATCAAAGGTGAAAAAAATAAGGAAAAACTGGACTCTTAACAAAATTCTGGCCGTGAAGTTCCTATTCCATTGTTCCTAAGTAGTTTCTGAGAGTAGATAAAGCCCTGTCATACTTCTGCCTTCTCTTTTGGTTCTCGGTGTTCTGGCTCTCTAGAACTGAGGACTAGGAGGGTGTGATATATTCCCACAGTCTCCACTGTGTTTGCAATCTGTTATCTGGAGTATACTAACAGTCCCTAGTGGAGGAACAGAGGAAGGGCAGAAGATTGCTAGTTATCTGGAATGTGAAATGAGGTCCACCTGAAGTTGAACTTCTTAGGTACTACTGTTTCTCCACACCAGTTTTCTTTTAGTGCCACGTAGCTGTCAGCATGGTGGCTTCACTATTATGTTACTTTTATCATGTTACTATTCTGCTTAACCTCTGTCAATGGTTCTCCACCAAACACCTGCACACTCAAAGCCAAATACAGCCTCCCCAGCATCCACTCCCTCCCCAGGTCCAACCCATCTTTCCCAATTTCTTGTCTTAAAATTATATTCTGGCAACTGGATTTTGTTCTAGCTTACAACTGTTTGAATGCTCTCCTATGTGCTTTGTCACTTGAGTAGACCCTACTCACTCATACTCAGATGGACAACAGTTCCTTCAGGAAGATCCTGTCAATACCATCAAGCTAAGTTAGGTAGTATTCTCCTATGTTTCACTAATGTCGCTGAATATTACCTGTTATTATTTTATATTGTAAATAGCTGTTTATAGACATCTGTTATCCTAAACAATATATTTGGATCCTGGCCTTAGCTTATTCTTTTAGTACCAAAGTACTTAAAACACAATCGATATCTAATACATGTTTGTTGGGTTTTTAAAAAAAATGAGCGAGTAACAAGCAAGCATTACTTAAAACTCCAAGGGTCCACAGAGAACTATTTTAGGACAAAAGCTAATGTGTTTTGGTTTCCTATACTTTCCCTGCCATTTGGTTGTGCATCTATGAATCTCAGTTAAATCCGAAAAACAGACACCACTGTAAGCAGTTAACACCAAGAGAATTTAATGCAAAAAATTGGATGATGATGGCAGAGCTCAGATGTCAATAGCAGTGGTGAGAAAATCAGAGTTTAGCAAAGTTAGGAAGTCACTACAAGTCCGAAGCTGGAGGGACATAAGGAAGAGACATTTTTGCTGGTGCCCAGGCTCAGGATCACATGGCAGGGCATTTAGGAACCACAAAAGTTGGCAAGGATGTACTTGAGGGATGAGGGAGTGTTTGTGAGGGGGAATGCCCTGATTTATTACTTATTTCCAGCCTCCCACCTCTTGCCAGTGTCTGACAGTGTCTAAGCCTACCAGAAAGCCAGTGGATACAGGAGGCTGTGAGACTGCAAAAGCCAACTTTCTGCAGGAAAGGACAGGCAAAATCTAAGGGATAGAGATGGTCCCAGAATGGCACAGTTTCTAACCAGTCATTGCTATACACATTAGTCCTAGAGAAAGATCCTCAAATAATCCAAATGCCTCCACAAGAAAAGTGGGTGCTATGCTAAGTCAATACGACTTTTGAATGTGATCTGAAATGTTGGGAATGGCAAGAGAGATGCAAGACAAGATGAGCATTCAAAATATAAATACATAAAAATAAAAACAAACCCCAAACCCCACCTTCTATTTGTACTGTGGTCCTAAGATTAGAAAACCAAACCAAACCAAACCAAACCCAAACAAACCTAGAAGCTAAGGGTACTCTCTGATATGCGATAATTTCACATTGCTTAATGTGAGTAGGTATGTTTGGCTTATGGGTAGAGGCTTATTTTCACAACAGAATGAAAACTAAATCTGGTGGGAGCCCTCATGTTGCCAAGGAATAGAAAAATGCAGCCTTGTAAAACTTCTGGAACTCTAGGCAGTAAAAACTGCAACCCAAGGCGCCTTGTAGTTTTCTTCTTCCTGGCACACTGCATGCATAATTATCATGAAGAGTAATAGAGTCCCCAAGTAGAATCACAATTATTTTCAAATTAGGTGATAGAAACCTAAAGTTCTGACATGTAGCCAAATGACAATTCTCACTTGGTGGAGAGTGGAAGGTAGACAGTGATCCGCTTCCAATTCTGGAATCTTTCCGAGGTGTAAATTGAACTTTCTGTGTAGTGCAGACAGCCAATGGTTGGAGGAACACACTCTTCAGTGACAAGATGCCAGTCCCTGCCATTGTTCAGAGAATACTGGAGCTGTACACTGTGGGAGGCACTGAAGGGCTTGCTGCAGCCCATGCTCATTTCAAACTGCAAGAAGGTAGATGCTGACACATGAAAATCCCAGGTCTCAGCATAACGAGGTTTTCCTACCAAAATAAACAAATAAAAAAAGGCGGGGCGGGGGGGAGAGGTAGAGAAAGGGGGGATGGAGTTGAGTGGTAGCATTTAATTGTACTCTTACTTGTCATTTATGCCTACAATCAATATTTTCAATAGTAAACAAAAATCACGCATCTTTAGTGCCTCATAGGGCTTTGACTTTTCTTCTCACATTTACTGTTTCTATATGGTTACCACAGAGTTGGAAATATGGAAGTCTGCTGACTTGAAAAATTTTACCATCTTAAAAGGATTGATAAAGAGTCAAGTTTATAATTTTGCAAATTATGAAACACAGGAATGCCATCATACAGATATGTTGGTCCTGCCTTTAAGAAATCCTATTATGTTGGCTGAAAGGCAGTTTTAACAAAAGAGTCACTGGGCTCACTAAGTTATTTCAGAGGACAATATTTTGATCCCACAAGAGCCTCCCTAAACAAAAGCAGTTAGGCACACAGTTTTATATTAGAGAATTACTTTTGAGTGTTAGCTAATTTAGTTCTCTATTTAATGAAATATCCTCCTTTATCTGGTGATAATATATACCTATGTTTTCAGTGAATATCAGAGCAGTATCCATAGAGAGACAGTCAATATCAACTTGACCTCCTTGGATTCGATACCAGTTGGCTTGCAAATCTATAGAGCCATCAAATTTGTCTTGAAATCCAGTTTGAGAGCTGTCATTCATTCCTATAAGGACATCATCCAAAGCCCACTGGGCTGAATGCTTCCCTGCAATCAGATGAATAAAGGCCATTGGAGAAAGTTCATTATAGAGCAATATGAATATCTTTGTGACCATGATTTTAAATCGAATTGTCTAGAAATCAACATCAAATTAAGAAACACATAATATAAGATGGATATGGATGCTATATGATCTGAAAGCTACCATCAAAGTTGAGGTAAGCAATGACTTACCATGTTGTGGTTGCCACCATCGAAAAGCTGTTGCAGGTGTCTTTGCCTCCCGTGGCAGGTCAATGGAAATGATCTGTGGTTCCAGAAATGACATGAAGTCCAACTCTCGAAGCAAATGCCAGAGTATCCCATTGTCATTTGAATACTGAACAACAAGCCCTGAGTTATAAGACATAAATTCAGTTACTAGTTCCTTTCCTAGAGGCAAGGAACAGTATTTTTTAAATGGCAAAACTGCAGCAACTTCAAATTGAATCTCATGGAATGAGAGCACATCCATCTAACATCCAAGGAATGAATTAGTGGACCCGAAGGCTCATCAATTTCTTGACAGTTTCTAATGCACTGACTCCCAGTAAATGGAGACCAAAAATACATAAGCTCTTTTAAAGACCACTCAGCTTTGTATGAGTGATGAGCAGGTTGGTAAGGGGACCATAAAAACCCCCGCTCCAGATCATGTACTTGAATTTTAGATTTTGTCCTGAACATGACAAAGTCTCCTGTCATTATTATATACTCAGAAGAAATATCTCAATCTTCCTGGCACAAAATCAAGCGGCACTCTGCTGCCAAAGCATCGGACAGTAATTTCTGCTCAGTCTGGACTTCTAAGACTCTTTAACTAGCATTTTGCACTTGGCAGATCTCAATTAAAGAAGCTTGAATAGGGTCAAATGATTAAATAGCGAAGCAGAAATACTTCTCTCCAATGTGACCTGTGCTTTCCTTTCTCCTGTCACTCTTTTTCCTGATGCTTATCCTATCTACACCATTTGCCTGTCGATAGCGTGACACAATCTTGGCAATTAATGTGTAAGGACCTCATGTGCTACTTCTGCTGTTTTACCCAGAAATATTTTTATTTATTTACTTTTACTTTTTTTGGGGGGGGCATCAGGGATTAAACTCAGGGGCACTCAGCCACTGAGCCATAACCCCAGTATTTTATTTAGAAACAGAGTCTCACTGAGTTGCTTAGCACCTTGATGTTGCTGAGGCTGACTTTGAACTCACAATCCTCCTGCCTCAGTCTCCAGAGCCACTGGGATTACAGGTATGTGCCACTACGCCTGGCTAGCTTTACTTTTTATTAGTACATTATAGTTATGCATAATATTGGGTCTCATTTTGACACAGTCATACATCATGGAATATAATTTGCTTCACTTCAGTCTCCAGTACTTCCCCTAGCCCTCCCCCCAGTCCCCCTTCCTCTACCCTGATAGTCTTCTTTCTATTTATTTAGGTTTTATAATTAGTGCTTTATAGATATTTATAAAGCTGGAATTCACTGTGGTATATTCCCATATATGTATACGGCACAATTTGGTCAATTTCAGACTATCAGGGAGGGAAGATTGTCTGTGGTCTCTCCTTTCAGAGATGACTCACTCTCTCCTTCTCCATCTTGAGAGTACATTTGTTCCTATAAACTTTGCCATTCTTTAACCATGAAAAAGATATTTGTGTAATTCAGCACCAGTTTTAGGAAAAAAAAATAGATATGAAATATATGAAGGAGAGGGAGCAGAGGTCCTAATTGCCTACTTTGAAGTTATTCCTAAAATAGGAACAGCATATTCATAATTATGACTGAGGACACTGAACTACTTTCTAATAATTTCATAATTCACATAAATTATGCTCAGTAAAAATATGCTTGTTATATTTATTTTATTATATTCTTACTCTTGGAAAAATATAAATCATTTATGGTATCTGTAACATTTTAATTTCCCTATTATTGAGTGACTAGAACTTCTCCATCCCTTTATCATGTTAGATAATAAAAGTTCACTAAAATAAAGTTTCAAGAAATATTAGGATGAAAAATATAGCCAAATGAAAAGCTGATTAATGCTAATTAATAGCATATGGAATTATGGTTACCAGATCTGACAAGGAATAAAGCCAGAAATAATAATAAAGCATATATATGCTAAAAATTAGAAATCTCAAAAGAATTAAATCTACTATATTTCAAATAGAAGAACCTACCAAACAATGAGAGGATAAAAATGGCTTGAAGCACAAGGCCTCTTTGGGGAGACAGCTTGCTGTACACAGGTGTAGGGATAGGAGTTAGAGCTTTTCCATGTGTTGGGGAAGGGAAAGTCATGCAGAAAATGGAATCTTGGCTGTTTCTAGTCTTTATTCTAGTCAAGTTGAGGATTGTCTGGCAAAAGCTCTAGTCTCTAACCCTTAATGTTTGCTCAAATTATATCCTATTGACTGTAGTGTAAAGGATGGATAAGAGTGTAGACACGGCAAAATTTAGTTTTCTTGTGTCTACTAATTTGTACTATTATGGTTTATATTTAATACCATGAAAAAGATGAAGGTGTGTGTGTGTGTGTGTGTGTGTATCTATGAAGAGAAAGAGAATATTAAGATAGCTGTTTGAATATGACCTATTTAGAAGGTAGATCCAGAAATGAAGCATCATGAGAATAAAATCTCACTGACAGATGTGTCTCTTCCCTTCCACTCAAAGCACAATACAAGATCAGGACCTGCATCACCTTGGAACAGGCCTTATCTGCGATGATTTATAAAATATGTCCAAAATTCTTTGACATTCCTCCCTTCAAAAAAATGGAGCTTAATTCTCTTCCCTTTGAGTTGGATTTAGTAACTTGCTTCTAAAGAACAAAGTGTGGCAGGAGCCATGGAGTATGACTTCTATGACTAGGTCATTACAGACATTGCATCAGGGGTGGGGGGCTGTAGCTCAGTGGTAGAGCACTTGCCTACCATGAGTGACACCTTGGTTTGATCCCCCTCCTACCAAGAGTGTAAGTTTCTTCCTTGCTTTCTCTCAGGTGCCTTGCTCTGGAGAAAGCCAGTGAAGTAAGGCAACCTATGGACAGGTCTATACAGAGAAACTCTAAAGCCTCTTGCCAAAGCCAGAGAAGAATGGAAGCCTCTGCCAACAGCCATGTGAGTATGCCATTCTGAAAACAGACTACATCTCCAATGACTGCCCCCATCCTGGCCTTTGTCTTAACTGTAACCTCACAAGAGATCCTGAGCCAGGACCACTCAGCTAAGCTGTTCCCAACTTCCTGACTCACAGAAACTGTGAGACAATATATGTTTGTTGTTTGAAGCTACTCCATTTTAGGATAATTTGTTATGAGCATACCACCCCAGTCCTACTCAATCAGAATTTGCATTTTAACAAATGCAAATCTCAAATGATTTCAGGTGTACCAAAAGTAGGAGCTTCATGGCTCAGAAGGTACATCCTTCCCTTGGTCTCCACTCCTTGCCCTCTCCTCACTAGCTTCTTCAGGAGAGTCACATATACCTTCCGGCAGCAACAAGATCTACAGGGATGAAACCTCAATTCCAGAGGACAATAAAGAAGTGCCTCACAGAGAAGTAAGAGAGCATGGAGGAATGGAAGAGGGGAAGAGCAATATCCATATTTGATATCAGTTGCTCAGCCTCATTAGCTGTGTCATCTAACACATTGTACATCTGAATAAACCAAGCCATTTTAGCTCGTCTACTGAATGTTTAAGGCATGTAAAACATTTCTCCTTTTAAACTACAACTCCATCTGCATTCTGCCGAGCCTTATGGAAAACAGCCTAATTTTGACTTTAATTCCAAATATGTAAATTGATGCTTCAGCTTGAGTAAGTAAAGAATCTTCACTTTCATCACTGGAAGAGATTTGTTCAAGGATTTAGGCAGATTTACATGTTAACAACCAGTTTTCAATAAAAGGCTGAGAAATGCCTGTGGGATGTGAATTACATGGCCCATATTGAGTCTAAGAAAATGGTTCAGGACTAGCTGGGAACAAGTTACTTCTTCCTAAAGGGATCCTAAGGGGAATTTGCCCCACAGGGCAGACAATGGCACTTGTAATCAGAAGTTAAGTATAGAGCAGAGCATCATGTCCATGATAAGCAGATGCTTCCTACTGGGCTAGGTTCAGGGTCTTTCTTTTTCTTTCTTTCTGCTTTTTTGCTTATATAAAAACCAGGGCACAAATATGAAATTTCCATAAGAGCCATGCATGTAAACTTCCCTTAGATTTCAATTTATTAAATGTCACTTCCTTGGTAAGTCATACCTAGACTATTCTACCTAAATTGGCACCTCACCTGGTATTGTTTACTTTCCAGCTCAACCTGTTTCTGTCTAACTCCTATCAGCTAACAGTTTCTGACTTATTTCTTTTCTTTATTGTTTGTGATCTGACTCCTTCCACTGGATTTTAAGTTCCTTGAAGGTGGTCATTAGCATTACCCTGGCTGCTCCTGACACAAGGTAGATTTGTGCTTTCTTCTCTTCCCCTTCACTGACATGGCTGACAACATTCAGAATCTACCCAGTAGATGCTTCACGATCTTGTGAGCTGGGATGAGGACCTCGGATGACCCATGAAGAAAATGTAGCACAAGGAAAAAACCCTTGTTTTAACCCATACGTAGGTAGAGGGTTTTTATTCTAGCAGAGCCTGGCTCATCATGACTGATGCATCTATGTTTCGGTGACATTGTATCTGCAGCACCTAGAACAGTGTCTGGTTTAGAATGGATTCTCAATAAATATCTGTAGAAGAAATCAAAGAATGCAAATGTTCTATACCAATTTCCAGACTGCTACTTTAGTAGACAGATGATTTGGATAATCACTAGACTAAAGTACTGAGATGCTCAGAAGTCATTAAAGCCTTCAGTTACTGGAAATTTTGAGTTGATGAACAGCGCTCTTAGTGGTTCTGCTGACTAACAGGTGCTGTTTAAGTCAGTATGTTTTTCACAGTCACACCTGACATAATAACACACTTAGATAATAATCCTGTAAAACTCTCCACATGTTGTTTCTGAGGCCACCGTGTTGAGAAGGACCCATCTGAGAAATCCATGGAGTTTTAGGAACCACCTCACATTCTGGGTTCCTGAAAGAATCCCATTCTATCTGCAGAGCTTCAAGGCTTTGCATTTCTTTCAGAACTGGGTCTTTTGGGGGCAGAAGATGGTAAGCTGCCTAGTGAGGATTCAGGGTAAGGATAGAGGAAGTATAGTATGATGGTTAAGGTGTACATTGGGGAGCTGATGTGAGTGGTTTGAATCCTTGTTCATCCACTTACTAAATGCATGGTTGTGGGTAAGTTACTTGACCTCTCTGTACCTCAGTGTCTACACCTGTAAAATAGGATTAATAATGATACTAGGGACAGCAAAGGAATACCATGGAGATGATACAAATTAACACCAGTAAAAGACTCAGACACAGTGCCTTGCATGTAATAGGTGCTCAGTAAAAGTTAATGTTCTGTAGTTATATAGACGTTAAGAAAAATTAATTAATAAATTTTTAATAAAAGTTAATATCTATAGAACTGTTCCTCTCACATAAGGATTCCTATAGAATTTTGAGGAGCAGAAGTAGAGTTCAATCTGTATTCAATAAAAAGTATGTCAACATGAACCTAAATGTTATATATAAATAAAAAGAACCAATAAAAAGGAAAAAAATTATAAAAATAGAAAATTAAATAAAACAATTAAAAAATAATAATAATGCCCTATGCCAACAAGTTTTAATTCTCACACTGACTGCAAAAGTCTATGCAATTACTTCCTTTTCGCTCCTCCAAGTGGAGACTTATAATGAAATTGAGCTCTCTAAAACAAATGACCTTTGACCCTACCTGCACTCAGAGCAGTCATGGTATTTTTCAGGCCTAAGGATCTGTATAAAACATTTGAACTATGACTCTGTGTTGTCACCCTTTCCATTAAGGATAAAAGAAGGCAAGACATGATTCAGTGTAATGTATCAGTTTGTATAATCCAGACCAAATTTTGGGTAGAAAAGGGGCTAATTTGCCTATAGAAACTGTCATTTATATGGAAATATACCCACTTACCTTCATTTCTAGCCCTTGGTTTGATGCAGGTAATACCTGAAGTTTTGCTTCCAATTTGTATATAAAACTGAACAAGCCTGGAGAAGGAGAAGGAAAAAAAAAACCACCCCTCAGTTTACTTACAAATAGGTGAATTCTTAGAAGAGCTTTAACCTTTTATATTTTGACATAGAAAGAAAAAACTCTGTAATTCTTAAGTATTACTTTTAAGCCTAAGGGATATATGACAGGCAAAAATATGTACATATCTTAATAAGTTAACTCTAATTATTTGGATGAAGTTAATTAATATGGCCATTTATCTTATTTTGTATAATGATCTAACAAAAGAAATAAAACAATTTAATCCCTTGTCATTGTGATGGTCTGATATACTCTAATGGGAAATTTCTTAAATCTAGACAAGACCATTTCTGGACATTCAAATGAGAGAGAGAGAAAAAAAAATATCTAATACTAAGAAGTTGAACACTATATTTGTTTAGGGCCAGATAATTATCTATTATTGATTTAGATTCAGTTGGCTAAATTTTTCACAACTGAGTCTCACTCAGTGTTATGTAATTTTGACTCTGTCCATGGCAATCAGAGGAGACTGTTTGACATAAGTACAGCTTTGAGAAAAGAATGTGGAAGGACATGTAAAGAGATTGAAGTCAGCAAACCACATAAAAGGGAAACCCAGGTTTAAGTGTCATTTTCTACCTGTTCTCTAATAATTTAATGGATGGAAAAGAGCAGAATTTTATTTTAGGTGTGCTACTATTACTTCTTTTGACCTTAAAAACCAAACAGTTCTTTATACTACCAGTAGGTGTCAGTGTAAGTATTTTAAATTTCTGGGGTAGTTTTCAATAAGTGATGATTAATAAATTTAGATAAATGAGGATCATTTTCAGACATGGAGTTTAAAGTTGAAAAAAATCTTTGTTTCAACAGCACATACAAGTATAATATCAAGGACCTTTATTTTAATAATTACAAATAACTTTAGAAACCAAGTTAAATATATACTAGGTGTATAAGCTTCGGTGATTCCTGTATGCTGATTGATAAATTATGGTATAACTTTTGTAGTACACATCTATTTAATTATTGAGCTAAGGCTATGCTTCAATTTTACATAGTATAATCTGTATATAGAACCATTAATCTGTACATAGAAATTGATATAAAATATCAATTCTCCATAGTAAAACAGAATGTTCTAGGTTGGCCACATGGTGTGGTCCATACTATGTTCATGGAGAAGTATACCAACTAATAACTTACCTGATATTTCTAGTGTCCAGAGG
The DNA here is from genome assembly GCF_052094955.1 of Ictidomys tridecemlineatus. Classification (NCBI taxonomy): domain Eukaryota; kingdom Metazoa; phylum Chordata; class Mammalia; order Rodentia; family Sciuridae; genus Ictidomys; species Ictidomys tridecemlineatus. The sequence goes on from NC_135478.1 coordinate 174,345,577, forward strand.
GATAGTTCTTGCCTCCCTTTTCCCAGGGCCATTAAAGTAAAGAGACTTGCCATCATTAAGGGTTCCGCAGCCAGTTCCAACCTGGCCACCAGTTATCTTGTACCACAGAGGGCTGAGCTTCCCCTCAAACCTATCAAACATCTCGCTGTAATTAGGGATATTTGACACACAGGTTCCTTGTGCAGCTTTAGAGAAAAAAAAACATAGGAGCTTTGTTGGAATCACTAAGCATTAAAAGGTATATTCAATACATGGACAAAGAAAGAATTTCCACAGGTATTAGGAGAAAGAAGCTACATAGAAATTTGTATCTTACAATGATCTGCCTGAAAGACAACCTATCATCACTACTATCATCAAAAATTCTACTCTGAACCAGAGATATGATAACTTATGATATAATGGTGTATTAAGAATTGTAATGCAAAAATAAATAAATTTTAAAAAAATCTCTTCTGGGGTTGGGGTTGTAGCTCAGTGGTAGGGCACTTGCCTACCACGCATGGGGCATTGGGTCTGATCCTCAGCACCACATAAAACTAACTAAATAAAATAAAGGTATCGTGTCCATCTATAACTACAAAATAAAAATAAATGCTATTCTGCTTCTGTATTTTTACATTTTTTTTTAATAATGATAGACTTTGGGAATGATGCATCTCCACAGTTCTTGCTAACCAGAGAATCTGTGTAAACTGAGAAGTAGATTTTGTCCATAGTTAAGTTTATTCATTTGTTGTCCTTTTATTAGAGGATCAACAAGGGAAGTTAGTCCTGGATTAAATAAAAAAAAATACCACCCTCTGAAACTATAAATGACAGCACTCTCCACAGAAGGCCTGCAACAGCGAGTCTGCCTTTGGTTATGTGCCAGAGGCGGCCAGAGCACAACAAGCTGGGAAGGAGCCTTTGAAGTTGCTCCCAGGAAAAATTCAGAAATGATTTTGAAGCTTATAATGTTTTCTTCAGTTTTACTCTTTAATCTCAGTTCCCTTTTCATTTTTGCTTATAGTAACATTCAAAGGTGACTGTGGTTAGAAAATACTTCTTTTGCAATGCTTTCTTTGGGAAGTCTTCCATTTATTATTTTATAAGTTGTATTTTTGCTTTAAATGCACACAATTATACTTCTTTTTTAAAATTTATTTTTTAGTTGTAGTTGGACACAATATCTTTATTTTTATGTGGTGCTGAGGATTGAACCCAGGTCCTCGCACGTGCTAGGTGAGCGCTCTACTGCTGAGCCCCAGCCCCTACAATTATATTTCTTTTTAAACAAAAGCAATGTAAAGGGTGCAGGGAGACCCTGCAGCCAAGTGGTTAAGAGCCTATGTTTAGGTTTTGGAGAATGACTGCCAGAGTTTGAAGCCCAACTCTAGCAACTCCTAGCTGTGTGACCTGAAGACATGTATAAAGTCTCTCTGTACCTCAGTTTCCTCAAACGTAAGTAGATTTTATAGTACTACGGCACAGAGGTTGTGTTAGAATTAAATGAGGTGAAATAAAAAGCACTTACTTCAGTGCTTAGGATGAAGAAGGGTCCCGAGCAATATTCATTATGGTTGCTATTAATAATAAATCTCTAGGGAGTTAAATTTGTGACATCATATTTTCTTCCTTAAGCAGCTTGAAACTACAAAATATATTTTTTATTTAAATTTTTTTTAGTTATTTGTGGACACAATACCTTTATTTCATTTTATTTTATTTTTATGTGGTACTGAGGATTGAACCCAGTGCCTCACACTTGCAGGGCAAGTGCTCTACCATTGAGCTACAACCCCAGCCTTATAAAATATCTTTACCTCATGTTCCTAAATGGCAAAATCTTACAATTCTTAGACTTAAAGAAGAATAAACTCAGTGTGTACTTCTTTGAAAGAATCACATGAAATTATTGACTAGAGACGAACATTATACAAGCAAACCATTAAACTTGTGGTATTTGGCCTTACCAGTGTACCCCAGGTCACAGAAACACACGCCTGAGATGCAGTCCCCGTGGCCACTGCAGTAACTGGGACAAGGCTCAGATATGTACACTCCATCTAAGCCAAACGGAGGCACGTTCTTCTGTGAGCTGCTCTCCTGGATCCACCGAAATCGGGTTTTGCTGTTGGGAGAAAAAAAAACCCACATCTGTTTCCTCACACACAGCCTTGGGATATAGACAGTTCAGGAAAACTCAAGAGAGATTTAATATTTATTTTGATGTCATGCATGTTCTACCCCATGTGTAACCTTCATAAATTGTCTCTTCGAGATCTTTCTCACAATTTCTTGATTTTTTTCCCCCAGCATAAATGTTTCAATACCAAGAGGATATCAGGTACAGAAGCCTTATTATTATTTTTTTACATAATTTTTTTAAACTTTATTTTATTTATTTGTTCATTTTTATGTGGTGCTGAGGGATCGATCAAACCCAGGGCCTTGCATGTGCGAGGCAAGCACTCTACTGCTGAGCCATAAACCCCAGCCCCTACATAAAATTTTTGATGGCCAGAAACATCATAGGTTTTTACCTTCATAATTTTCCATCCTAGATTCTTTAAGTAATCAATAAAAACCAGAGTGAATCCTTTCTTTTCTTTTACTTAATATTTCACCCTTCCATCACCCTACTTTTATGGATATTATGGATTTGGTATTTTTCAGAAAAGGTTATTTGGGAGTTTTTGAAACTTCAAATACAATGTTCTTCTTTTGTTGGGACATAGAAGGGGACTCTGGCCATTGACCATTGAAATGATTCAGGTAGAGAAGAGTTAAGTTTATAATGACAGCTCTCCAACCATCTCTGACTTCCTTCTTTTTACTCCTCATGTTTATTTCATGAACTCTTATCAACCAGCTGGGCTGCCAATCAACACTGGTACTAGTGTTCCAAGACTTCAAAATCCTACAAACCAGGAGGCTAGGAAGCTGCTCAGTCTTTTTTTCCCTTCAGTACAGTAGTTCTGGCCAGAACCAGGGAAGCAACCCTGTTTACAGATCCTAAAGCTCCTACCAATTCAAGAAACAGAGAACACTCTGAGGTATTTTGAGAAGGTAAAAGATCTTAGGAGTACAGTATTACAGAATCCATATTAACAAAACAAAACTGAACAAGCTCTGTCTTTAGTGGACTAATCATTTGATTAAGTAGGTTAGTCCAGGACATGATGAATCATAATTGGGAGTTCTTGATGGAAGACTTTTTCAGAGTGAAGAAAAACAGATGGTTTCTCTTTTACTTCTTCTAATCTTTGCTACTTGGCCTTTAGTTGGATGGTGCAAATCAAATCAACAAAACTTCCACTAGCCACAAGGTAAGCAAGTTTTGCTTCATTTCCATCTCTTTAAGTTGCCCCTGGTTCCTGATGCCTGCTGCTACTTTGTTTTTTTCTCAGTGGTGAGACACTGGGATTGAACACAAGTAATTCAGCAACCTTAGACTTGCTAGCATAAGAATGGGTAAAGAACTCATTAAAGGGTTGGGGTTGTAGCTTGGTGGTAGAGTGCTCACCTAGCATGTGTGAGGCACTGCGTTTGATTCTCAGCACCACATATAAAATAAAATAAAGGCTCATCAAGAGCTAAAAAAAAATTAAAAATACTCATTAAAAACTAGTCAGAGACAGACCATCTGAAGAAGCAAGGAAGTAAGTAGGCCAAAGCTAAGCTAATAAGAATGTCTAGATTCCATATTTTAAATTAGAGGAGATACAGTCTTGCAATTATTAATATTTAAATTTTTTTTATTTGTAGATGGACATAACTTTATTTATTTATTTGTTTATATATGGTGCTGAGGATGGAACCCAGTGCCTTACATGTGCTAGGCAAGTGCTCTACCACTGAGCCACACCCCAGCCTGAAATTATTAATATTATTAATGTTATTTGGGTGCATGTACCTTTCTGGATTTTTCAAGGAGACACAGTGGAATATAGAACCATGATCTCCTGCTAAACAGCATTAACTTATTTTGGAGAGCCACACAAAGAAACAAAGGAGTCTTCCTTGTAGTTAATTGCCTATCTCTGATCATTATATTCATTCAACATTCTTCATTAAACCAACATTTATCGAGTGCCTGCCACATGCCAGGCCTTGTGCTGGGGTTGAGTATACCAAGGGAAGCAACATCCAGACTTGCTTCCTGTCTGTGAGTGGCCCACAGTCGAGGGAGAAGACACACTTATCAAGCACTTGAACAAAGATATGAACATCTATAACACAGATAACCACTGCTAAGAAGAACAGAGTTAGGAGAGCATGCAGGAGAGATCTTTGACTTGATAGTCCAGAAGTGGGTTGGAAGTGATCTGGAGGAAGTAATGACTCAGAGAAAGAGTTTAACTTATGTAATTATGTAAATATGCAAGTAAACCATAGTGTGGTTTGAATTATTGAAATCACCCAACAAAACTTTCCCTTTGTTTTTCCTGTTTCAGATAAGCAAGAAGGGTCTATATTTTTGTCCCATTCTCTGGTTTTCACCTTTGTCTGGAGGATGCCTGCATGAACAGGAGAACTGGTTTCACCCTTCCACCACCACACAGCTCAGAGATGTCACCTCTACATCTCCAAACTAGGAAGGTTCCTGCGTACCTGATGTTCTGTGCAGAGATGCACATGGGGTGGGTAGTGAAGACATTCTTTTTAAAAAAATTTTTTATTTTAATTTTTTAGTTGTCAATAGACCTTTATTTTTTTAATTTATATGTGGTGCTGAGGATTGAACCTAGTGCCTCACACATGTGAGGCAAATGAGCTACCGCTGAGCCCCAGCCCCAGCCCTGAGACTTTCTTTAGAATACTAAGCAATGGTGTCAAGATGCATCCATGGACTATGTGTGGTCCAAACTGGCATCACAGCCAATGAATAGGAAAATCTGGTATCAGAGAACTTCCAGTGGCAATCCTACTGGTTAAGACCACACAATTCCATGTGAATTTCTTTTTTTTTAATGTTTAAAATAATTCCATGTGAATTTCTATTCAGTTCTGCCATGTTCTACACAGCACTAGAGACGGGGTGACCTCCTGTAGCCACTCAGCCTCTCAGAGATGGGTATAACCTGCCAAGATGCCAATCACCCTGTTGACTGCAAGACATCATGAAGCAAGACTCCACCCCTGAAACCTTATCCTTGCCTTTGATATACCCCCTTAAATAAAACTACCAGAGCCATTTTAGTTGTTCAGCTCCAGGGCTTGTATGGGCTGGATCTAACAGGCACTCCAAGCTTCTTACAACTATAATTCTGACTTTGTCTTTTTTCTTCACTAGTTATTTTAGACTTTATTTTCCCAGGTGGTTTATCCCCTCCTAATCAGGAAAAAATACCCTGGCAAGGTGCTGGCCAACTTGTGATATGCAGACACCTGTTTCAGAGCAGACTTGCAAGCATACAATCTGGATAGTGAGACCTCTGAGATCTGGGAGAGACCTATCAACACCAGTGTCCCTCCTCTGTAAGCAAGAACTAAGTGAATTAATAGAAGCACAAAAGGCTCCTTTGAGAAAATTGGCTTAGAATTATTTCTGAAAGAGCAATGTTCTAAGCATGTTGCCTCGTGGCAAAATAGCTCCAATTTTAACGCTTAGAATTCTCAGCTTTTGAACACTGCGTTTGGAGATATCTGAGTTTAACATATTGCAGAAGGAACAACAACAGCTCATTTACTTGGGGTAAAGTAGAAACATATTTAGTATTCTTTAGCAGAGGGCTCTTCATCACAAGTGCCATCAACCAGCAAACTGGATAGTATCCAAATTAAGCAGGAAGAAGCTGGATTCTAATGGAGAAGATTTATTCTTCTAAAAACTGAAGTCCAACAAAATACTGATATATTGGGAGCCTCAAATTATTGGCTCATTTTGTGATGCTAAAGATGATCTTTTCTTTCTTTCTTCTCACATGTAGCTTTACCAATTGGGTTATTCCACCCAACATCAAACCAACTGTAGTTACAGCTTCAGCTCCATATTACTGGGCTTAGAGAAATCAAGCCAGATTTGTGTTCCTTGGCTCCTGTTTGTAATTATCTGCTGTTACAGTGATGTCTCCCAGCACCCTGATGTTATTGTTGTAGCAAAGATGTACCACTTGATGTTCCTTAGTTACACCTCTCTTGGGAAGAGCTGTGGTTAGGCCATGGTTTCAGAAATCATGAGGAGAGGAAGGCAAAGGCGGCACTGTTATGGGCACAGCTTGTGATGGGAAAGAAGCAGGATGAGATCCCTATTTAGCAGAAAACACAGACAGGTTTTTATGGAAAAGGAAAGGTGGTTCAGAGGATGAAGCCCAGAAGGTAGAAGCAACTGCTGAGAAGAACAATGAATTAGAGATTTGCCTTAATGAAAGAAACTCTCCTATCCTGGGCCTGGCTCTGAGAGGAGAGAGTCCTACTCACAAACCTCTTGTTGGCTTTCTGAATTCCTATGGCCCAGTGTCTGTTGTGTGCCTCAGATTCCCCACTCCCCCCCGCCTCCGCTTTTTAGTGTTTTTCTTTGTTTGTTTGTTTTTATTTTTTTGAACAGTTATCCTGTCATTATCTCACCCTTTTATATTGGGGATGGGTAGGGTGGATAACTTGACTTTACAGGTTGGTATAGATCAAAATATTTGGGAGTGAGTACATGAAACTGTGATGGGCTAAGACCTTGGGGGGTCTTGGAGGATAGTGAATGTGTTTTGCATGTGGGAGAGATTTGAGTGACCAGAGGTAGGACAGATGATGTTAGATTGTAACCATAGTGATCTCTCCCAATTAATCATACCTCCTTTTGTACATGTTTCTCTGTAATGTGACTTTTATGTACTTCCTATCAAAAAAGGGGAGTCCATTTCCCAACCTTTTGCATATTGACTGGTTTTGTAAATTTCTTTGACTGGAAAGATATGGCAAATTAGATGATTCCTTGGGACTCAGGAACCACCTAACTGAAAAATACTGGGAAGAAGACCACAAAGGAAGGACAGTTCAGCTGTTCCTAGACACTGACTCATCAACTGAATGCAGCTACATGAAGGAGGCCAGGAGAGAGACAAGTAGACCTGTCCAGGCAACCCCACAAACCAACAGAGATAATAAATCATTGCTTTTTTAAGTTACTTAGCTTTGTAGAGGTGTGTTGCCTGACAATAAATAACAGCACAATATTATCCTAGGCTCAGCTAAGGAATATAGACAGAGTAAGGCTGAATTCTGAAAATAATAATGTATCTCTGCATCCTTGACTCTCTTTTTCCTTTCACTGGTTAGGAGATGACAAAATCTGGAATGGCTGCCTCGGTTCCAAAGATGGAAGTCATATGCTCAGGACGTCAGAGTCAACCTGTCAACTCTGAACTGCTCATCTTTGGACCATGATATAAGAAAGAATGAACTACTTTGTTTAAATCTTGCTAAGCATCTGTGTTTGTGAGTTTCTGTGTTACAGTCGCTGGCTAGATCTGTATTTTAACTAAAGCAGACTGCCAAATTCTTAATTTCATTAAAAGAGATAGACTCATCAACCCTGCTACCTGAACATCAAATACATAAAGCATTTCAGTCTCACTTTGATAAACTACAAAGAACACTGACATATGAAGACAAAAGTTACTTATAAGTTGACTTGGATCCACTGATTGAAATAGCTTAATGGCTATGTCTTGAAATAGATGGTGTTTAAAGATTATGTTTCAAGGTTTATCAGACTAACACAGAAACTTTTACATCTTTGACCAAATCAGTGTCTTTCTTTCAGGAAGTGTTCCTACATGAACAATGAAGGTGTCATTTTTTAAGGTATGCATGCCTAAGTAATGATGGAGGCAGAGACTACAGCCAGCTTCTCTAGCTGAATGATGCATAACAAATTTTCTGATCAATTAGGTGAAAGATTTCACAGACAGAATAGTCTCTAAAAATTTTATGAATAAGCCACTTTTATAAATTGCTAAGCATCTGCTATTATATCAGTCAGGGTGAAATGGTTACTGTGGTAACCAACAACTCCCAATCTTGTAGTTTAAACCAACAAAAGTTGATTTCTTGCATGTCCAGTGTAAGTTGGCAAGGAAGTCTGGTTCTTGTAGATACTCAGGGACCCAGAGTGATGCAGGCTTTGTTTCAGTGATGTTTCTATGAAGCAGGGACATAGAAAAATGCACATGAGCTCATAAAGTCAGGTTTCATGTCCATTCACATTTCATTAGGCCATGAAAAACTTCAAAGCTGTGGGGGAAAGTATAACCCTACCTTGTTCCAGGAAGGAAGAAAGTTGGAAATATTTCTTAATTACCCTACTGAGTATCCCAACCACATGCTACATCATCAGGAAGCAGTGCAAACAGACTTTTTATATCATCTCAGCTCTGAACCCAGCTGCCTTGACTAAGTTACAGTTAAGGTTACATTCCAGAATTCAATTAAGTGTCCACTTGGGCTGGGGCTGTAGTTCAGAGCAGAGCGCTTGCCTTGCACATGTGAGGCACTGGGTTCGATCCTCAACACCACATACAAATAAACAAATAAAATAAAGACATGCTGTCCATCTACAACTACAAAAAATAAAATAGAAAAAGAAGTGTTCACTTGAAGAATGTTTCTTTCTTTCTTTTTTTTTTTTAAATGATAGAGTTAAAGATAACCATCTTTGTGTAACCTATGCCATCTGGTGCAAAGATGCTATGAATTAATTCTAGAATACTGAACCTGGAAAAAAGCACATTTTAAAAATTGGAATATTTCTGTTTTTCTTCTTTTTACTTAACAATGAGAACTAAATTGTGCTATATTTTTCCCCCTTTGTTCTAGCTTCCAGGAAGCCAAGAGTTCAAATTGTTGCCCTATTAATAAAACGGGTTTACTTCCAATTCCCTCATCAATTGTTTTACTCTTTCTCTCTATTGTCTTATTATTTGTTTTAATGGTCATTTAAAGGGGTCGTTTATTTTGCAAGATACCTCAACTTGTCCTCGAAAGGAGGCACTAAATCACTAAAAATCTACAAATGGCAAAAGCCTGATGTAATGATGCCTGACAGCTCTCTTTAGACTTCAACGGCTTTTGTTCACTGCTGTCTACTCAATGCCCTGAACAGTACTTGGCACAGGTAGGTGTGCAATAAATCTTTGTTGAATGAATTAATGGGAAAGTGAGCAGATCTGTCTCAATTACAAGTATGTGTGAGCATATGTGTAGCGCAATTTTGTCCTAGAGTTCTTTACCTTATAAGTCATTAATTGAAGAGAAACAGACACATTATATAAATTTTTCCAAGTTATTAAAATTCTTGAAATGTAGCTATTGAGATAAATAAATGTTCCCATGAAATGGTAGCTGTGGTACGTAATAAGAAAGATTACCTTACCTGGCTGCAAGAGTCCTTGGAATAACAATGGTGATTCTTGTCCACTCTTCAAAGTCCCCTGTATGATACATGGTGGGCTCACTCAGTTCCCTGGAGCTCCCTTCGCATCCTTTGCCTGTAGAAGCTGGGAAACAGCCTTCTTTCACCAGAAACCAAGACATTCCAGCATCATGAGAGTACTGAAGAAGAACTGGGGCAGTATTGCTGAACTGATTGGCACATCCTATGTTTAGCTGTTAAAAAGGACAGAATTACACAAGGTTTGGGTTCCAAGACATCATCCAACAAATTAGGCACCACAGCAGCCAGAGCCCTTTCTACTCAGTCTGCATGAAATCACAATGTCAAGACTGTGCAGCTCAATCCCAACCAAAGCCCTACCATAAATTCTGGGATTTGTTGGTGGATACAAGCAGCAAGTACTTTTTAGCAGAAAGCTGAACAAGCTACCTACTTTATGGGTTTCTTGGGACTATAAAAAACAAGAAAAAAGTATAATGTCTGTGTTTCTGGAGTCTCGGACAAAAGATAAAAACCAAGAAATTGCATCCTTCTCCCTCTTGGTATAAAAAGGGAAAGCAGAAGATGGAGAAGCAGGTGTTTTCCTCAGAGCAGGAAGAGAAGGCTGAATTCTCTGCTTTCCACAAAACCAAAATCTTTATTCTGTTTTTTTTTTTTTTTTTTGGCCAAGACTTACTAAGAAATCAGAATCAGCTTAGATGAAAGTGCCAAATTTTTGCTACAGCATAAATTAAGCAACATAATTAAGAAAAAGAACTATTATCATTCTGTCATTGAGTAGAGACTGTCATAGGATTCATAATAATGAAAAAAATTGTAAAAAAAATGCAACCTAAATCCTATTGCTTAGCATATTGTTTTTTTATGTTTTCCTTTCTTCTTTTTATATGAGAGTATATATTTTGGACATGTCGTTGAGATTATCACATTTCTAGAACTTTCCTCCTATTTTCTATTTAACATTACTTTATTATCTTATGCAACATAGCAATGAATATATCTTTTCCTTTTCAGTTGATTTTTTATCACCAAATAAATCCCTAGGAATGGTATTACTGAGTCAAATTTAGAAACACATTTTACATTTTCTAATTATAGATGTTCATTTAGTATCAGTTTGGTTCAAATAGATCAGTTTTACCACAGCACTGGGTATTATATCAGCTTAAGATAGTTTCTTTCTAAACTAATACATACATAAATGAATTTTAATACTGTTTTAGTTTTCAGTTTTGATAGCTATAACTTTTAGACATTCTCCCTATTTATTTAATTATTGGTGTCTTAGGTGAATGGTCTGTTTAGATCTTATTCACATTTTTGACTGGAGCTTTGATGGGATTTTATTTCAGGAGACTTTAAAAATAAGAATAGTCTAATTACAAGAAAAATTGCAGTAAGGAACCAAAAGAACATGGTTATGACCAAAGACTAAAGGAAGACATAAAGGTAGAAAGGGTCAGAGACACATAATAATGGAGGTTGGAGTTCATGAGACAAATCAGTTATCCTTGTGACTGTAGGGTAGCTTTATCTAGTCTTTAAAAGTCCGTATTTTCCTCATTTCCAAACTCAGAGCTAGAAAAAAAAAATCTCTCAGAAGGATTTATACCTTTGACTGCTAGGAATTTAAATGTGACTCATTTATTTAAGTTTATGTAGTAAAATGTCAAGAATATAATTAACGATTTGCACTCTCAAATGCATGATAAAGATCTTTTAAGAACTGGGGTTGTGGCTTAGGGGTAGAGCGCTTGCCTAGCATGCATGAGGCACTAGGTTCTATTAAAAATAAGAATAAATAAAATAAAGGTATTGTGTCCATCTACAACTAAAAAGAAAAAAAATGTTTTAGAAAAGATCTTCTAGCAGAAATTTGTTTTATTGTACTACTCACTAGTAAGAATAGCCTTTGGCTAGCACCTAGTGATGGCAGCCTCACTGGGCACACGAAATTAGCTTTTTCTCTTGAATTTTTATGACTGCTATTATTTGTAAGGTAGGCTAGTTGTTGGATCTTTTGGTTCATTGACAAGTTTGTGATTAGAAATCAGGTAATGAAGTGATACAGACATACTCTGAGTTGTATTAAATATATAATTTAACTTAGACTTTGCATTCAGGATCCATTTGTATATACATCTAGCAAATATTTACTGGAGAACCTGCTAAATATCATTTATATATGCTTATGTCTCTCCTACTTTAAAAAGCAAAGCAAAAGAAAATGAAAATTCTTAATGATTGTTGGGTCTGCCTGTAACTACACAGTTAAACATATTGAGATAAAGGCCACATTTGCTGCATAAATTCCTGCATAAATTCCTCAACATTTTTCAATCCATTATAAACTGATTTTTGCTGTTACCATTGCAATGAATTACCAAGGAAACCCCATCAAACTAAATCCGATGGAAAAATTTAATCCTTATTTTACAGATTATTTTGTTGCTTCTGACACTGTTGACCATCTTTTTTTTTTAATTGACCACATAGCCTGACTTTCTTTTTTTTTTTAAAGAGAGAGAGAGAGAGAGAGAGAGAGAGAGAGAATTTTTAATATTTATTTTTTTAGTTCTTGACGGACACAACATCTTTGTTTGTATGTGGTGCTGAGGATCGGACCCGGGCTGCACGCATGCCAGGCAAGCGCGCCACTGCTTGAGCCACATCCCCAGCCCCTAGCCTGACTTTCTAATGCTGCTGTTTTCTAGGATTCAGTTCTTGTTTTTCTTACATTCTAATTCCGTGCATGCTTTCAATCTCATTTATAAGCATAACTTCGAGTGCCTTCTGAATGTCCCTGACTCCCAGCTATGATCTATCACCTGGTAGGTCACCAAAACCTGCTGACTATTCCCTTAACATCTCCCAGACTTATGTACTTATCTTTTCAACTCAAGATATGCTTTAACCTGACCTAATATATCACTGCAGCTCTACATTGTTACTTTACTCAAATATGTTTGAAAAGTTGATCACTTTTCTCTGTCTCTTCCACTGCTGGGCAGGGCCTGTTCCTACCAATTCTTAGTTGGATCACTGCAATAGCTGCCCCAGGGTATCTCTGCTGTAGTCCTTGCCTCTGCTAGCAGATTTCCAGCACAGTGATTCTTTAAAATCCCAAGTCAGTGCATGTCATCCTTTAGCTGGACACTTTACTCAGAACAGAGGCCCAAGTCTGACCTGACTTTTTTTTTTAACACTCTATTCACTTCTCTGCTGTAGTCATGATGGCATCCTTGTGGTTTCTAAAACATTTCCAAAAAACACTCCCACCTCAAGACCTGGTACTTTTTGTTTCCTGTGCCTGCAATGATCTTCCCTGTGTAGCTGCATGACTCACTCCTTGAATTTTTATAGGTTATAGGTTAACTAGCATTTTATTAGAGACCAACCTGACAATCCTTTATATAGTGGTTACTGCTCTCCATCACCCACCCCTGTACTCTCTATTTTGTATTTATTCATAGCCTACAATAGTGTCTGAAACATCCAGACTTTATGTTTGCTGAACGAATGTACTTGTTGACTGATTTCCCCTTGTTAGGTAGACACTCATACTGCTGCCAGAATGACCCTTCTAAAATACAGGTCTGATTGTGGCACTCAACAGATTAAAAATCTCTGTTACTCACTGTTCTTGGGATAATATCCGAGTGACTTGCTGTAGAATATAATCAAAATGAGCTCTTTCACCTCTGCTACATATACCTCTTACTCCTCCACTTTCTAAATCTGCCATTCTCATTTGCATTTTCATGTATTTGAGTGTTTTGTTTCTTCTTTCTGGATTTCCCCCCTTCCATTCTTTCGTGGCCTAAATCTCTATTTTTCCAGAAGCTTTAAATTTTTATCCATCCATCCATCCATGCAGGGTACTCTCGCAGAATTTATGGCCTACTTCTACTAAAGCACTCTTACGACTGTACTGTGACTATTTAGTTTTCTGGCTCAAATTTTTCTTGTGTTATGCACTCTTGCCCTTTAAGTACTAAACAATTTTTTTACATTTAGATTTTTTTAAACTTTAGAATATCACCCTGCAGAATTTAATGCCTAACTTACCATGATTTTGTGAGTAATTAAATGGAAAATATGATGAGAAATAGCACAGTATTCTGGAAATATATCTGACATTAATGTTATTTTGTTACCATTTTAAGTGTTACCAACACATGAATATAGATTCATGTACCATTATTGATGCTTTCCCCATTATAGTTTAGCATCAAAATCTAAACAGGGAAGGATAACATTTTACTAATCATATTATTTATGACTAACTTCCCTGTTTACAGGCTTGTGGAAATTATATTTGAAGAGCTGCCTATAAACATCTGATCTCTTTAATAATTCCATTTGTAAATTATTTAGCATCTGCATCCTGCCGTTATGTAGGGACCATGTAGTTGTGCTAGCTCATTAAAACTGCATTACTTTCGACCCCAGAATTCACCAATGGGATTTTATTATAAACACAATGAAATTTTGATTAGGGTTCTGAGACAAGTGCTTGTCAAAGTAAATACTTGCTATACATGTTGATATGTTACCACAGTGCTGAAAAAAAACCAAAACAAAACAGGCTTTTAGGAGAACAATTATAAATGGAGTAAAGGAGGGGAAATTATTTGGAAATCCTATAGTAAATTCATAAAATAACTCATAAGCCCAAACATCACTAATAAACTGAAAAGGGAGGCTTATCCCGCCCCATTAAGAAGCATGGGATTAAATCACCATCAGGTTGATGTCTTCAAGGTCCATGCTATTTTAAATTATGGACAAGTTCCATAAGTACTTAAAAAAATAGAATGATATAGCCACAACTTCTAGGACTTCTTGAAAACTGATAAACTTTTTTCCTTATGAGTAAATCTTTTCAGCTCTGTCATTCTGTGATTGAGGAACCTTTTTCATTCAAGTGAGTGCCTTTGTTAACAGAATAGGAAAAATTTGTGTTCTTTGTTTCACTTATAAATGTGCAAGATGATTTTACTCTTTTACCTGCTTTGTGCATAAATACCTTGAACTGTAGCACATATCCAGGTTTAAGGGTCAAATCTCGAGTTACTGCAAATCGATCTCCATCTGATTTTCCAAACACCATGGCTGAAGGCGTGGTGGCACAAAAGGTTTCATTTTTAACCATTCCTTCATTAGCCAACATCAACCACACACTCATTTGATTCACAGGGTAATCAAACGCTGGCTTCTCATAAAAGTTCTAATAGAAACAATACAAATAAAGCAGGAAAGCAATTTAATAGCTCTGAAAACAAAAAAGGAATTTTCAGTTCATGACATGCTGAGCCATGTACCACTAGTATTTCTAGGAAAAAACAGAAGAAGCTCCAAATTAACTTTCTTTTGACTGCCACTCACATTTTCTCTTGATGATTTAACAACCAGAAATATTTTGCTGCTGTTTACAATCATTTTTTAAACACACTAACCATTCTGCTTGATAACTTGGTTAGATTTTTATAGTCCTTTTCACTTCCAAATAATCTGTGAACTAGTAGCCAAGAGAGGTAACCAAAAAATGAAGTTACAAACACTAAAATACCTGGGGTAAAGTTGGGTTCACAACTGGAATAACCTGCTTCTGCTTCTCTGACAGAATAATGATGTCATCTACTGCCCACTGGTCATAGTCCTCCCCAGAGAACACGGGCTGCCACCAGCGGAACCTGGTGCAAGGGGTCTTAGCAGCAGCTGGAAGCTCCAGATACACAAATCTGCAGAAGAGCAAATCATTTATGGGGAGGAAAGGAAAAGCTGTGTTTTTCTTAGAAGCTGGTGAAATAACAAACTTATCAACAGGAGATTTTAGTTTGATATTTTGAAATTCTAAGTTTGGACAGATCAGATAAGGAGGCTTAATGTTGTGAGAAAGTTTGATCCTGATCATGTTTACTTCATTTGGAATGGTATCTTTTGGAGAGAAGGAAAAATATTTCAGTTGCATTTGATTCACCCACTTCTTTTGACTACCAGAAGGTGGCTCATAACTTTTAAAGAAATATCAAGAAAAAAACAGTTCCTTCATACTTATTACATAAATAATGGTAATTTTAAAAATGTAAGGGTAATTCTTACCAGGGAAAAAAATCTAACTATGGTTGGTCTTTGTGAACATTTTATTTTATTTTTTTTTTGGTACGAGGGATTGAACTCAGGAGCACTCTATCACTGAACCACATCCCCAGCCCTATTTTGTATTTATTTAGAGAGAGGGTTTCACTGAGTTGCTCAGCACCTCACTTTTTGCTGAGGCTGGCTTCGAACTTTCGATCCTCCTGCCTCAGCCTCCGGAACCGCTGGGATTACAGGCATGTGCCACCACGTCTGGGTCTGTTAACATTTTGATGTATATTATCCTACTCTGTAATTTATTTTATAGGCATTTACATTTTGGAACAATATTGTATCATAAGTACTTATGTCAGTGAAATTATTTAAGAACAATTTAATGTCTATGATTTTTCATCACATGGATATGCTAGTGTTTATCTTTCCCTATTACAAATAATTTTGTGGTGGGACTTCTTGTACATAAAGCTTCCTCTACACCTTACTTTATTTATTTATTTATTTATTGGTAAGAGTCCTAGAAGTGAAATTATTGGGTCAAGTAAACTGGTCATGTTTAAAGCTCTTGATTTTCTAAATTCCTGTCTGGAAGGGTTATAATGGTTTATGATAATTTGCAGGATGACACAAGAGAGACTGTTTTGCTGTTCCCATGTGGAGACAGCTCTGGGTGCTACCATTAAAAAAATTGGCATCATGACTGTTAAAAAATGGTATCTTTTCATGCAATGGAAGTTTATTATGATTCACATTTTATTAAACATATATACTTCCTCTTTAGTAACATCCACTCATTTATTTTATTTATTTTTCCCATTATTGTGGGATCTTAGTGCTTTTCTTGACAATTTGTATAAGCTTTTTACAGGGACATTGATCCTTTATCTCATATTTGTTGCAAATACTTTTCCCAATTAGCTTTCCTACTTTTCACATCATATGTGCAATCATATATGTACCTAGGGTAATGATGTCCATTTCATTCCACCATATTTCCTGTCTCCATGCACCCTCGCCATCCCTCCCTCCCCTTTGCCCAATCAAAGTTAATCTATTTTTCCCATGTCCCCTCACCCCTTATGGATCAGCATCTAATTATCAGACAGAACATTCAGTCTTTGGTTTTTTGCAATTGGCTTACTTCGCTTAGCATGATATTCTCCAATTCCATCCATTTACCTGCAAATGCCTAAATTTTATTCTCTTTTAATGCTGAGTAATATTCCATTGTGTATATGTACCACAGTTTCTTTATCCATTCATCTATTGAAGGGCATCTAGGTTGCTTCCACAGTTTAGTTTTTGTGAATTGAGCTGCTAAAAACACTGACGTGGCTGCGGTACTATAGTATGCTGATTTCAAGTCCTTTGGGTACAGATGGAGATGAGATAGCTGGTGGTTCCATTCCAAGTTTTGTAAGGAATCTCCATACTGCTTTCCATATTGGTTGTACCAATTTGCAGTCCCACCAATAATATATGGGTGTGCCTTTTCTTCTACATCCTTGACAACATTTATTGTTGCCTATATTCTTGATAACTGTCATTCTGCCTGGCATGAGATAAAATCTTAGAGTAATTTTGATTTACATTTCTGTAATTACTAGAGATGTTGAACATTTTTTCATATATTTGTTGATCAAATGTGTATCTTTTTCTGAGAAGTGTCTGTTCAGGTCCTTAGCCCATTTATTGATTGGATTGTTTGTTTTCTTGTAGTTCTAGATGGACAGCATGCCTTTATTTTAAGTTTTTATTTATTTATTCTAAGTTAAGTTTTTTGAGTTCTTTATATATTACTTGTTGTCTTCTGTATCTCTGAAGGAGATTTTGAACTTTTGTAGTTTTCTTCACAGAAATTCTCATTATTGTTTGTTAAAGTTATTTCTTATATTTATTTATGTATTTGCCACCATGAATGGGGTCTTTTTACCATATATTTCAACTCAGACTTTCTTAATCAGTTCAGCGTCACAGAAATCTGAGAGAATACGGTGGATTCTTTGGCCTCCCATAAATATTCCCATAAATAAAACATTTTGCTAGCATTTGAGGTGGCTCACAATGCCTGGAGTCCAGGTTATTTACTTGGGTTTAAACTAAGGGATTTGAACAAGCCATTTAATTTTTGTTTATTTACATAGTTGTCTAGTCACTTTATTGAACTAATAATATCCAATTTGACCATTGAATTACTTGGAAAAATAATTTGTCTTATTCTAAACTGTTGTTTAAACCAGTTTGGCACTGTTACCCCCCTCTCCACTCCCCCTAGTTCTACTGGACTGCATCTTGGGGACTTTCAATAGGTTTCCTCTCCTGTCCAGGGTTCATGACTTTCTCACTAGATGTTAAATCTCATTTTGCCCAGGTGTTTCATTTCTGGTTTCAGCCTCTACCCCATGTTCCTTAGATAAAAAACTTATTCATGTTTACTCGTGTCACATATTATGGAGAAGTATATTGCCTTTAAGGGACCCAATATTTTGAAAACACAAACTTGTAAACCTTTTACCTGTAATAAAGGTATATTTGAAGTGGTATGTTTAAAATATATTTGATTTGTAAGATTTTGATCTACGTATTCCTCAATAATTGTTTTTCAAAACCAGACTCAGTTGTAATATGCAAAACAGGAACAATATTAATATAGTAAAGCTTAATAATCATCAGTGGTCAACATGTAAGAATTTTGCCTTGCATTAAAGTGGAAATATAGAGATTAGAAAAAGAAACACTCTAAAAGTGATCTTTGCATGAATTTTAATATTTATATAAAATGTAAAGTATAAACACAGAATTTCAAAATACTACATAATTACAATTTAGTTCTAATTTTAAAATATTGACTGCCTGGCGCACAAAATTATTTTCCTAAATGCTTCAACAGTTGTCTAAATTTTTTTCCCCCTCAGTAACTGTGGTCTGGACCCAGGAGCATTTTACCACTGAGCTACATATCCAGCCCTTTTAATTTTTTATTTTGAGACAGGGTCTCACTAAGTTGCTTAGGGCCTTGCTAAATTGCCGAGGTTGGCCTTGAACCTGCAATTCTTCTGCTTTAGTATCCCCAGTTACAAGGATTACAGATGCAGGCCATTGTGGCCCAGCTGAAATATTAATAACATATGTTCTTCATCTATAGGATAGTCCAATGAAAATTTTTAGAAAATGTGAACTCTACAGACTCATTCATATATTATTTAGGACTAGTCCTGGATGTAGCCATATGAAAACTTTTAACAACAACAACAAACCCGTCTTGCTCTTGAATCTAACAGTTGAGCATATTTTGTGTTACATATAAAACCAAAACCCAAACCAAAAAACTTCCAATGGAAAAGTGAGCTTGGAACATCCCTATAGCACACTGGGTAAACAGAAGTCTATCATCTTGCTTTTCTTTTAGCCACCAATTTTTTTCAAAATATTTAAAAACTCCAACATGAATGCAAATGGGGTTTTGTTCCATCAGAACAGAAATGAAGTGAAAGTGGAATGAAATCTTTATATGTTGGGCTATCATTTGTGTTAAATATTTATGAGTTTGGCTATTTTTTTAACTGTCAACATTTTAGAAATGCCTCAACAAAAAATGTAATCTTTACCATTCCCAGAAACCACTGGAAGACCCAGTAGGTGGGAGGTTACCTTGGCTTGCTGAAATCTGAGAAGTACATCTCTGCCAGCAGGTGCCACTGGATGCCCCCGTTGTTGCTGTACTGGAGGAGGACGCCCTCCTCTCGGCTGTCGGGTTTGTTGCACGCACCACTCTCTCCGCCTATCTGGATGTAGAACTGGACAAAGTCCACCCAAGAGGTATCCAGATCCCAGCTCACCAATTGTCTTTTCCCAGCCTTTCCAAAGAACAATAGAACCACTGTCAATCATTTGAGAGATCTTTGGCATTTGACTGTTCAGTTCCAAATTCACATGAACATCCTAACACTATGTAGAGGAGGTTTTGTCCCCAGGAGGAGCAAGCTGGGCCATTTTGTTGTTCTGTGCTAGCCATAGTAACTGTTCTTGGATATATTTGTTTAATTTCTTCATCACTGATTCCCAGAATAGATTATGAGGCCCTTTGGAATTTCTCATTATACCGAAGGGTATTTGAAAGTTTTTTTTTAAGAAATGAAGCAAAATTAACTTTAATTAAAACACTCCCAGCTTTTGCTTTATAAATCTCCTTTGGGCAGAGTAATGGAGAAGGAAGACAATATACCTTGAAATCAGAGGGCTTTTTGGTTTTTGTTTTTGCAGTGCCAAAGAGAGAACCAGGGCTTGTGCATGCTAGGCAGGCACGCTAACACTGAGGTACATCCCCAGCCCCACGTGAATCTGGGTTTGAATCTCAGTCCAATACTGTTCAGGAGCTGTGTGGCCTTTCTGAGCTCTTATTTTCCTCAAAGGTACATTATGGTAAAAATACCTTACTCATAGGATGTTGTGACCATTGGGTTAAATAACCCATGACACAGAAACTGTCTAGCTCACTGTGTGCCTTCCTGAGGGAACATCCTCTCCAGAAATATGCCTGGATCCTCCTCTCCCATGGGAAACAAAATCAAACAGGCAAGACAGAAATTTCTTGGCAAAAGAGAGTACTGCAGTGTGTCATGCACCTAGTCTGCCTGCCTGCTATCTGCCTGTCTTTCACTTTTCAATACAGAGGTTGGGAAGGGTTCATTTAAATTAGTTATTACAACTACTAAACAATCTTGTTATGTCTGTAAAGGGTTAAAACTTCCCACAAATCCACTTTAATTCACCTTTTCCCATTGGTATGTCTGTCCCCTGAGCATCATGGTATTGTGGTGAGGTGTACAAACGACAAGAAGGTCACTGTTGTTGTGTGTGAATGGTTTCATAAAAAGGGAACTGAAAGAAGGTTTGCTTTTGATACTTTTTTCCTAAGCAGGTATTGATTAATCCATGGACTTCTATGAGTTGATCTCAGAGAACTCATAAGGAATTCAACTAAAAAGTCAGTAAGAAAAAATAGGGTTGGGGAGGAAGAGCAAGGGAGAAAGATTACCTCTAGATAGGGGAAAGGGATGGGAGGGAAAGGAAGGGAGAAGCGGAATAGCATGGATGGTGGAAGGAGACCTTCATCATTATACAAAATACATGTATGAAGATGTGAATTTGTATCAACATACCTTATATATAATCAGAGATATGATAAATTATGGTATAATGGTGTATTAAAAATCGTAATGCAAAAATAAATAAATAAATAAAAAGAATTAATTGGATAGAAAGTGTATTTTTATTTTCTTTATACATCTGTTTAAATGCTTTTTTATTATGTCTTCATTAAGCATAAAAATGTCCTAAATGGAATAAACTGAAACTTATCAAAGTAAAAAAAAAAAAAAAAAGAAAAAGAAAAACTGAGATGGTATACATAGTACAGAAAACACTCCTCATCCTTACAACCTGAACCCTACTCTAATCCACTGAGTTCATTATGGAAATGTTTTAGCTACCAGAAGTTATGGGGTCAATATTTGGGACTAATTAAAGGAGTACTCTGCTATTGTCAGAACTAAAGCCAATTAAGAGACTCCAAGACAAATGAAGGTTCCCACAAAATGAGAATTGAAGTTAATTCTGAGGCTGGAACTCACTCCTTGAAACTTTCATTTTTAAGTATGTATTTGAAGGAATCTTATAAGTAATATGCATTTTGAACTTATTATAGGTACTTAAAATTTTTCTGATTGTTGATTTGAAACCCTCAGTGATCCTAGTATTTTCATGCTCCAGGCTCATTGCAGGAAGAATGATTTTTAGTGGAAAACCTATAGAACCTAGCAGGTTCATTCCAATCTAAGCAAACTAGTGAAAAACTTGGCATGTGGAAATGAGCCAGAAGGATAAACATCTAAGGTGAGGAGAGTTAAAAAAAAAAAAAGCCAGTTATCACAATTAGCTGGTTGGAATGATTGTTCTATTGTGAAATTCACAGAGCAGAGTTGTTTTTCCAGGAGATGATAGTGTTGGTCTACAGAGGTTTCAAAAGATGGTTTTGTGGGATTTTTGTAAATGATGGAAAATATCACACTAATGCTTAGTTTGGCACTGAAAGTGTTTTTTCCTAGAGAATAGCACAAATCATTTTCTTTTGTTCAGTGACCTGAAATAATGCTGAATATTGTTTTAAAGGAAGAGGGGAAAAAAAAAAGAAGAAAGAAAAGGAAATGGCTCATGACAAAGCTTTGGTTGGAATTTAGAAGTGGATATAAAAGATGCTTTGAAGTTCTTCTGTTACACTGTGATCAATGGATTTGTGCATATGTGCAGGCATATGTGCACATGTGTGCTTCTATGTGCATGTGTGTTTGAGTAGTAGGTTAAGCATCTTCTCATTCCGGAAATTACCTTTCAACTTTATCCTCAAATTCTAGATTAAAATGGTTCACTGCTTTAAGGGTTTAGCCAAAAATGAAATAAGTTTTAATAAGGAATGCTTTCACAACTAGAACTTTTACAACAGAACCTCTAAAATACTTCATTTATCTCTATCTTTGGCTTCCCATTGAAATTTCTTTAGCTAATCAAAATGCCCTAAAAACAAAGACTTCGATTTATTGGATAGTAACCATTCCTTCAGCATTTCTTTCTTAACTTCATTCCTTCCTTTCTTCATTCACTCATTCCCTTCTGCAATTTTTGTACCATGTATTATAGAAACAACCATGCAAAAGGCCCACAGATTTGCAGCAGAGACAGTGATGACAACTGAGGACTGCAGACCAAGTCCTGGTTACTTGTTGAGGCCCCTTCGGTCCTATGATCACTTACTAGTTCTCAAATCTATTTAGTATTCAGAGTATTTATTGACACGTGTATGTCTAGTGCCAGGCATGAATTTTGGAGCCTAACACTTTATCTAGAGTTTGACTCTGTTAGTGGGGTTTTATATTCTGCTAGGTAATGTGTGGATACAAAAAAAGGTGATCAGTAGATGTATAAATGGAGAGTGTTCTAAAGATAGAGAGATTACTACAGTTTTCCCTAGCTCTCAGAGTCTTCATGGACACAGCAGGCTTTGAGTGGATGCTGAAAGGTTTATGTGATGCCAAAAAAAAAAAAAAAAAAAAAAAAAGGAAGTGTAATGGGGCACAGGATCCAGAGCAAGGCAGGGAAACTGGAAACCTTGGATGACCAGGAGAGTTTCCTGGCTGAAGCAGAAGACTCATGTTTGAAAAATGAATATAAGTTATGCAGGGAGGGGAGGAGACCATCCTGGACATTGGCAAGAGGAAAGGAAAAGGATGGAAGTATATTTTTAGGTAAGTTAATTGAGGGTGCTTTGTGCATGGCCTAAAGTCCTTCTTTTGGGATCTTGCGTATTCTCCACTTCCAAATGTTTGCTGGGGGACTGCCAAATTGGCATCCCCCTTCTCTACCAAACCAGTGAGCACATGACTATGGCTCTGACCACCATTCCTCTCAGGACAGAGAGATTGTCAATCTAAAACCTTCCTCTGTTTTTTTTTCCCTTGTCACTGCGTGACAATGGAATGGAGATAGAGATGGCTCTGTGGGCATTTGAGTTATTGACAACTATGAGGCCTCCTTGTGTTTTGACTGCATGAAACCAGTTTTTCCCTTTTTTGACTTCAGGTGGTTTCCCCAACTAGATATCTAAACAGATCTGAATCATTTAAGAAAAAAAAAAGCAAGCAATTACTCTGAGATATTCTGACAAAAATTTGCAAGGGAAAGCTGGATTGGGAGGTAAAGAGAAAAATTTCACTTTTAAAATTATGTAGACATTTTCAATAATACCAATTTAAAATTTATTTTCATGAAATATAATTATGATAGCTAGCATTTACTGAGCTTTTTAAATGTGCCCAACATTATTTTTTGTTCTTACTGCATTAACTCACTTATTACTCTCAAAATCCCACTTTACAGACAAGAAAACTATAATACAGAGAGATGTCATAACTTTGAAAGACCAATCAATAAATAAGTTTTGGAGCACAGATACAAACCCAGGTAATCTTACTCCGTAGGCTCTCTTGAATTAAGTGGAAGAAATAATGACATGTAACACAGATCTTTTATGTATTTAAAATTTGTGTATGTGTGTGTGTACACACACATTTACTGGGATATTTGGGTATATGTTGGTGAAAGATTCATAATCTTATTTTTTAAAATTTTATTTCAGTTATTCCTTAGAAGGTCATGCACTTTAAAATAAACAACAACTTTATTTTGTTTATTTAGGTTTTTTTTATACGGTGCTGGGGATTGAACCCACAGCCTCAAACATGCTAGGCAAGCACTTTACCACTTATTTTAAAATTGATGCTTATAGCCTTCTCTTTTCTGTGCAATTTTATAGCATATGCAGATCTATATAATACATGTTGATCATTCATTGACTATTATCTTTAATAATATTCATTAGAGGACCTTCATTGTCAATGAATCCATTCCTGACTTTCTATCATTCCTTGTCTTGTTTATTTTCTGATTCTTTGTTCTGCACCTGCATCAAAACAAAACCTGTACCTATTTTTGCACTTGCATAAATTAATTTATCTTGGATTTCTGCCTAAACATATTCTGCAACATATCAGCCCTATGGTATATTATTCACACCTCTTTACTTAGTACCTGATGTAAAATAGGACATTTCTAATTGTCTCAGAATTGGTGGCTCTAGTCCTTTCTGGAAAGTAGTATTTAAGCACTACACGTTCTAAAGAGAGCTGCCAATAATAACACTTAAGAGATGTCATTCAGTTTGGAGATTAAAACTGTACCCTTTCTAGTCACTTTGAAAATTACATAAGAAGATACACTGGAGCAGACAGGAAAAGAATGTTCAATCTATATTGTAGCAAGGGAGGGGAAGCAGATGATTACCTCTATCTCATCCCTAACCAAGCAATAGGGATTGTGGGTATTCTAAGATAATCAGTCAATTATACCGTGGTCCCTACTTGGAATCTACCAATCTGCATGCCTAATTTGGTAGCACTAGTATGAAAGCTGAAGACTGCAAGATAAACTTTTATGTAGGGTTTCACCAGTATCTATGGAACCAAGCCAAAATAAGACCTGAGATTTCTGCTCACCATGGACAGCTGCTCAGTTCTCTTGGGACAGCCCTCCCTACCCTTATTCCTCCTTTCTCCAATCATATTTCTGAGATTAATGGAATGACAAATTAATAAATAAACATAAAAGTGGTTTTCTATATGTCAGAGATTCTTTTACATAATTGTTAAATTCTAGCTCATTTAATCGACATAAAACCCCTAACGAAGTAGATTCTCTATTGTCCCAATTTCGCAGCAGATGAGAAAGTGAAGCCACAAGGAGATCAAAGTAATGTGCTCAAAATCACAGAGCTAGGAAATGGTAGAATCAGGTTGAATCATATAGACTGGCTCCAGAGTTGCTTCCTTAACCTCTAAGCCCTTCTACTCCTACCCCTGCTCATTTCTCACCTGAAGCCCACACATCCAAACACCTGCCAAAGGCCAGGGTAAGGAAATACCAAGAGCCTTCCCCATTTAAAAAGTCTCAAGAAACAGCCTGTCTGGCATCAGAAGAGAAGAAACAGGATTGAGATCAGATACAAAAGGATAAGAATTGCAAACCAGCCTAATCTGGATCTGTAGTAACCAAAAACAATGAAAAAAAAAAACCCAAAAAACTCTTTTAAGTTTCCCAAAACGTAGTGAAGCGATAGGAGTTCAACAAAACCCTGTCAAAGCAGGGAATGTGGGCAAAAGCAAAACATTGCATATATGTACTTTTGGAGTTCAGCCTGTGCTCTAAGCAAGTCACACATTAAAGTAGCCACTGCCCCCGTGACTCACCCCACTCTTGGTCATACCTTGCTGAAGTACAGAGATGATCCAGAAGAGACAACTCCACATCCTTGTTCTGGTTTTACAATTTCTCCCCCAATTACTTCTTGCCAGTCAGACTCCCAACCATTCTGGTTCTCAAAATCTGACATAATTGTGGAAGGAAGTGCAGCTTCTGGATGGCATTCAGTGCCTTGGTATCCTTGGTCACACCTATGAGAGAGCAGGGCCAAGTAACCAAGTCACCAACTACTTGGCAGCACAACAGCCATCTTGCCAAAAACATGTTAGGTGTCTCACTTTTCCTTGCATCTTATCATTAGCATGAGATTTTTCTTTACAGTGTTAATCTGTATATGTGGTGTGGTACTAAAACAATTTAGTTTTCATACTCCCCCAAATAAATAGAATCCTTCCTGAGAAGACATCATGGTAGAATGGTAGAATTTAGGCATTAAATAGCAATGAGGAAGGACACAGGTATATGGGCTTATATGGAGTCGGGGTAAGATATAGTGGAATTTTCCGGCAGGCTTAAAAAAAGTCACATAGAAATGTTTGTCTGTTCAACCAACATGCAACTATGGCCATGTTTCAGTTTCTCCTTCTGATTTAATTATGTCTCTTTTATAGTCTTTATGGATTCAAGTGTGTTCCTTTCTTATTCTCATTAGTGATAATCACTGTCTCCCTGCGTGTACAACCTTGAGCTTCTGTTGAAGTGGCACAGGAGAGCGAGCTGCAGTTTCACTAGTGCTCTAAGACTTCCAAGGGGAGAAAGGGGAAAAGACAACAAGGCATTTTTAAATAAACTCTGAAATTTAAAACCAGAAGCCCTTGTCTCTAGATTATATGTGGCTTTATACTTATTTTAATGTATCTTTTTTTTGGTACTAGGAATTGAAACCAGGGGTACTCTATCACTGAGCCACACCCTCAGATTTTTAATTTTTTTAAAAATTTAGACAGGGTCTTGCTAAATTGCCTAGGCTGGCCTAGAATTTGGGATCCTCCTGCTTCAGCTTCCCAAGTGACTGAGATTACAGGTGTATATCTCTGTACTCAGTTAATGTAATGGTATCTTTTACATCCAAAGAAAGAAGAGAAAGTAGGCTCATTTTCTTTTGGTTATTTCATCATTTATGAGTCTATCTACTAACAACAGCTGTGGTATACCCATAGACATGATCCTGAGAAGCAGGGATGGATTGCATTTACTGGAGCACTCACCTGCACATGCCATGGTCACATGAGCCGTGCCCACTGCACATGTTGGGGCACTGCTGCCCGATGTAAATGCTGTCCAAAGCCCACTCATCCTGAGCTGTGTAGTAGCTCTGACTCCATCGGAAGCGGGTGGCACTGGACCTGGAAACAAAGTACATAATAAAAATAGTGTTTCAGAATGCCAGAGCACCAGATAAGTCATTTTCTGGAACTTGTATTTATCGGATCATCATTTGTCTTCAGTTTAGTTTTCACTCAACTACTGTGCAATACAACAATTCTATCATGAATGAAAGTTAAAAAGAAACCCCCTATATTAGATATACTTCAATCTTAATTCATTTGAGATGTTTTAAAGAAAAACAAAATATCTTTATTTTTGTGATTGCTCAGAGATTTGGTGCTAGAAAAAGAACAAAAAAAGGATACTTTTTAAAAATAAAAATATCTACTAAATGGAGGCTTTCACAGAAAAAAATGTAAAATTTCCAGTCAGAATTATTCAGTTTCTCAGAACAAATGAATCACTAGTTATTGGCAGATTTTCAGTTAGCTTACAATATAAAACAAAAATTTTGTTTGGGATATTATATAGTTCAGGGGGAAGAGGACATATTGTATATATACCATACTACTTCACAAATAAGAACACCTGCATGTTAAATTCTGCTTCCTCTGAAACACTGACTTGCTTAAATTTCAGGGACCAGCTGATCTTTACTGGAGATGAAAACTGAAGGGGAACATTGCACAGAGAGCAACACTTGGGACCTTAATTCATTGAAAACAGATATAAAGCTTAAAGAAGAGAATATTTTGAGAGCACTGTCAAAAGGCCTCCAATCACTCACTACTTTAAAATATTCTTTTTAAAATTATGGCATATTTCTCACCTGTAGGAATTTTCAGGAATCTGTCATTAGATCTTTTTGGCTAAAATACTAAACAAAATAACAAAGAAAGGACTTGCAGAATGATTGTGGTTGCTTAGCTTCCTGATTAAACCATCCCTAAGCATGCCGTCTACACATACATTTGATCTTGATGTCTCTGAATGATCCATTAAATTTTCAGCATCAATTACACATATTAAGTACTCCCTAAGTACATAACAGACCGTTAAAATCCAGACTGAGTTTTATTGTTTATTTTACCAATGATCTGTTGCTAATAGGTTGCACTTTCATTCCTGGTAGGATAATTCCTGGATTCACTGGGGTACATCCAGTAGACACAGTTTTGTGTCTACTATACTATAGTCTACTACTACTATAGACTATATACTATAGTCTACTATACTACTTGTGTCTACTACTACTATAGTCCTGGTCAAAGGACATACAGTGGGACAGTTGTACCACCTCCTCTATGGTAACAGATTTGTGCTTGTAATTAAACGGTCATGACAATTTCCATAGTCCCATTAAGAAATGCTTTTTAGAAAAGTCCACTCTAAAAGTGGATACATTGTCTTGCAGTCTAGAGCCCTACAGAGTAGAAGCAAATAAAACTCATGCACCATTGTTATCATGAAAAGGAGAGTTGACTCTAATCTGAGTCAAGTCCAGGACCACAGCTGACTAGATTGTAAAATCATCTGAGACAGGAATATCTTTAGTTCCAATGGTTTACACAGGAAAAGAATAAAGTAAGTGCTCATAAAATTGTGTTAAAAAATGAGTCAATGAGTGGCTGAACGGCTCAGGAAAGGGTAGACTGTTTCTCACTTCTGTAGGTAATATAGTAAAGAATCAAAGGACAAGACCCCTCGGACCCTGCTGAGCAATTTATCACCTGTGTGACCTTTAGTGAGAAATATAAGCCTTCAGGGGCATCTGCTTCCTCACTTCTCAAATAGGGGGTTTCAGCAAACTGATTTCTAAGATCCCTTCTAGCTCTCAAATAAAATGATTCCTCTAGTGGTGTGCTGGCTAAGGTGACAGTTTTCTTTATAGTTACATGCTGCTACAAAACCCATGGCATACTTTATTAGGAGGCTTTGTCACTTCCAGTATTCAAATGTGGTAGAGGGTTCAGGAAGCTGTCCTAGATTTCCCAGTTCATTTATGCTTTTACTAGTCACGTGCAGACACATTCTGAATTCTTTTTCTAGGTAAATTAAACCTTACACACATTCTATGAACTCTTGAAAAAGTTACTTCCTTAAGAAAAAAAGCTTAAGGGGAATTATTCCATTTAAATAAAACCCATAGTTTAATGTTCTGATGTTAATTAAGAGAGAGTGCAATAAATGGTGGTTGAATATTGGCTTCATTTTTAGTGAGAAAAAAAAAATCAGTTGTGTGAGCTATCTCAAGCTGGTCACACGTGGGAGGACAAGGTGTGATCTCACTGATTTTCAGCTGCATCACTGCTAAATATTGGCCCAAAATACCAATGTTTAATTTGCCTGATTCTCTCTTTCTCCCTACTAAGTAATCTTAGGAAGGTCTTGCACACTTTGGATAGAATCTGAAAGTGGAACTACTGCTATGTGGGTCATGAAATGAAGTTGACTTGCATTTAAAACCCAAACTCTATGGATTCCCTAAAGCAACAGAACTTGAATCTTCATTTAATTTTTTCCCCCATATAAACTTCAAAACAGAAACAAAGTGGCATTGAGTCATCTCTTGGTAGTTGGATAGCCTGAGGAATTAAGGTAAATGAAGGCTGACTAAATTGTATTTTCCACCTTCAGAGTTCCTGTAATTACATTTACCCAATTATTCTGAAACTCATTCAGTCATTAGGTGTTGATTTGTTTATGAAGTTGGCGACTGACAGCTGTTTGGGTCTCATTAGGCCCTGTTCTTATGTAAATGTCTCTCATAAAAACGAAATTAATTTTCATTGGGTAACAAATGTTCAGTTCTTATACAATATAATTTCTCTGAGCAGGTGTATACATTTGATATTTCCACTCTAAGTTATCCTAACTAGTACATTTTCCAAAGTTAACAGACCTTTAATAATGCAAGAATCACATTTGCTTTTATGCATTCAATTTATATTTTGTGTAAGTTTGAATCAAAATAGCAGAACAAAGATTTGTCCAAAATAACACAGCTTCAAGCTAAGCTTCATGGCTTTCCCCAATGAAATATTATTTGCAAAAGTTTGAAATGAATATAATAAAGTTATCAAGAATGCCAAGGAGAGTAAATATATCTCATCTTTATAGCAGAAATTTTAAATGTTATAGATCCCAAAACAATGGCAATAACCAGTTAAACACTATTTATTTAAATGTAGCAATAATGTAAGCATTAATCAGTAAGAATGCTAAAATAAATATCCTACTGAGCTGTTTGTTTTTAAAAAATATTTTCACTTTCTTTTTCCAGGGCTTTGAAGGAAAGTTGGAAAAGCAGAATGAATTCTTCTTTTTTTTTTTTAACATGTGTTTAAAGGCAAATGCACAAAAAAATAACTTAGTTGATTTTTTCTGTCTTCAGACTGAAATATCTTAAAATAAAATATCTCTTTAGTTTACTGAGGCACACTGAATTGAAATTCTATATAATTTTCCAACATTCAATGAGCCACCTGTGATATAGAAGGCACTATGTTGAGTTTAAGGGTCAATATATCTCCTTTCCAGTGTTTAATTAACACTGAGGACAATTAACCTTTCCTGACTATGCTAAAACTTTCACTTTGCTGATACATCTTTCAAGTTAAGAAATAATAGTGCAAAGAAAAAAAAAGAAGAAATAGTAATATAACATACATTTTGAGTGTAAAATACCTATAAACATGTTTTTCTGATAAGGTTAATACTTTTGGGGTACTTACTAAACTACAATAAATAAATAAGAAAAATAGCTCATAATGTTTCTAGGGGTGAAAATACATCTCTAAAACATACCACTGATATTATCTTACTATAATTTTGAAATCATACCACACATTTTCATGAATAAAAATAATTTTCAAATAATGATAGAAATATACTTATTTGTATATGTGAAATAAGGGGGAAAAACCCTCAGTAGCTTGTGTCCAGTATGACTACTACTTCAATTACTGATATATCATTTTTCATAAATTTCTACTGATATATATATATGATTAGAAAGTCCTTGAAATTAAATAAAAGTTTTGATTATATTCCCAGCAGTAGGCATCAAAAAATAGATCTTGCAGAAAGTGAGAACTTGTTATACAAAATATCAACAGAGTACCCAGAAATGGCTCACAGTTGGACAAAAAATAAAAGATCTGTGTGAATCAAATTTCAAGCATTTTATTCCAACTGTCGTAATGATGCACCCTTAAAACTAATCAAGGAGGCATTCTTACATAATTCCATTATTCAATTCTCAACTAAAAGTATTAAAATAATGCCAGGTTGTTACTTAACCAATTATTTTTGTGTAGAATCTAATTTTTAGATAAAATAATCTGAGGATTTATTTCATAATTTTCTTTTCATCAAAGGGGTATGGAAGACAGATATCACAGAAAATATAATACTTGTCTCTCTCACGCTTTTTCTGCTGTTCACATCACAGAATCTTACAATTCCAGGACTGTGGGGGACCCTTAAGATAATCCAATTTAAAAATTTCATTCTATGCATAAAGAATTGGCCTTAAAAGGTAGTGAATGTGAAGATCATGTGGCTAGCCACTGACAAAGCTACTCTGAGAATTCAGGCTTTCTAATTTCTATCTGGGCTTCTTCTTTGGGCAAAGTTCATCCTGTTCAAGAGCTTTAAATCCTATTCACAGTACTGAATTCTTAATCCCCCATCCCTTAAGTACTGCACTGTTTTGATTGGTCATCCTAACATGAAATCTGGGAAAAAAACTATTGTGCTTTTTTCTTTTACATTACTAAAATATTCTTTCTTGATTACTGAAGCCTCTGCCTCCTGGGGATGATTTTTATTTACTGAAAAAAATGTGACTAGAGAAAGGAGTATATGTTAAGTTTTTTTATATAAAAAGAAGGGCTTTGAAGCATGTCAATAAATTTACAATTTATACTGTTTGAAGTTTTAGATTCCTGTATCATTGCCTTTTGTATGTCAAGTCTAAAGGATCTGGCTCTTAAGTTCTCACCCCCAAAATAAAAACTTGGGGCAGGCAAGAAGAGAGGTCAGAGGAAGCTGAGACATGGGAAAGAAATTTTTCATGTTTTTCATTAGCTCTATTTTAAAAATATTTTCAATACAAAAGAAATATCTGGGTCTTTGGATGGAACAAAATAATGAATAAATATCTTGCCATTGTGCTTAACTCATCTTACTATCCAAGTCATGCCAACAGAGATAGTAAGTTAAAGTGACAGCCATATCTAAAGATGTCATCTCTCACCAAGTTTTCTGGGGAAGAAGCACTATGACTCTTCTCCACTGTGTGAACTCACTGGCATGGTAAATACTTGCTGATGTAAATTCTTGACAACTCGGCATACTTGGAAGGCATTCCTGAAAGAGAGTTGGGCAAAATTAAACTCCACCTTGTATTCCCCAGGGGAAATATGTTTACTTACCACTGTAAGTGAAAAAGACCTGAGGGAGCTGGGCATGGTGGCGGATGCCTGTAATTCTATCTGGGAGGCTCAGGCAGGAGTATCACAACTTCAAAGCCAGCCTCTGCAATTTAGCAAGGCCCTAAGCAACTTAGTTAGACCCTGTCTCTAAATAAAAAATAAAAAGGGTTGAGGATGTGGCTCAGTGGTTAATTACCACTAGGTACCCAAAACAAAAACAAACAAAAAAACCTGAGGAAAGTTTAATGTGATAATCTTAAGTATCGGTGATAGTGATGTATATGCAATCCATGATTTTGGGAAATAACTGCAAATGACATGCTACATGGAATTAAACGTCTTCCAGTTCTCATATGTACAAACAGAAATGGATTAGGAGTCATTTTTAAAATCTGTTATTAGCATACAGTAAAATTATTCTATTCGTCATGGTATTTATGCATTTATTACAATGCCAGATTATCAATGTACATATAAAAAAGTAAATTTTATTTTTAAAAAAATGGATCTGGATTTCTTTTTGTTTTATTTTGTTTCTAAAGAGAAACCAGGTAAAGAGAACTAGGAAAGGAAGAGATGAAGACATGAAATGGGGAAAGGAGAGGTAAGTTTACAGTGAAAAAAGAGTAGAGAAAATAATATTCAAAACACAATCTGAGAATATTTGTTCTAGAAGTTATTCCCATTTAGTATCTCAGAATGAAGAATGTGGTCTCCTTATGATACATTGCTGACTTTATGTCAATTTTAAGCTACAGATAACACTATTTTTTTCAACTCAAAAGAGACTTTTAGAATTTTAACTGCTTTCATATGAAAAAAGGGAGAAGCCACCAATCACAAACATAAGAAAATATACTTACTTCCTGGACAAGATGCCAGGTAAGGCCATGGTTGGTTGAGTACTCCAGCTTCACCTGGTTGTCCATGTGGGGGGTGTATTTCTGGCCACATCCCATCACCAAACTGAACTGAATCATATAGGAAGCGCCTATCTGCATTGATTGGGTTTCCACATAGCGCATACTTGAGGCAAGTTTAGAATCTCCTGTAAAACTGAAAGAGACAGAGGTGGAAATCAGAAAATTCTAAAAGTGATGTATCAGAGGAAAATTAAGCTCCTCACTTTTTTTCTTTTTCTGGTACTGGGAATTGAACCCAGAGGCACTTAACCACTGAGCCACATCCCAGACCTTCTTATTTTTTATTTTGAGACAAGGTCTTGCTAAGTTGCTTAGGGCCTTACTAAGTTGTTGAGGTTGCCTTCAAACTTGTGATCCTCTTGCCTCAGCCTCCCTAGCCACTGGGAATACAGGTGTGTACCACAGCTCCTAACTTTGTGCTGTATGCTAGAACAGTTCCAGGTTACTTATTTAAACCTTGCTAAGTTCCAGAACATATTTCATTCAATTAAATAAATGTGATTTAAAATAATCAATCAAATAAGCTACTTTTAAAGAAAGTTAATACCTATAATTGTCAAATGTACCTGAAATTTGGTATTCACTCATATATTGCCCTCATTAATCTCACCTCTTGAAATCTATCCAAAGGAAATAATTATAAATTCAGAGACAATTTCATAAAAATGTGATGAATATTACATGATTAATTATAATATAATTTTTTGCAATCTTATTGTCAAACTAGAGAAAAATGGAAGGCTTACGTAAACTGGCATAGACAGCCACCTGGCAAAAATTATGTATATTTCAAATATTTATGAAGGTAATATAATCACATTAAATTTATATTATGAAGTACATTTCAAAAATATCCATAAGATGATGAAGAAAGGAAATTGACCAGAATGCTTGTGGTGGCTGTGTTTGGTGGTAAAAAAATTTGATGATTTACAATTTTTTTTAAATTTTCCAAATAGATTCTAATGCTCATGCATTAAGTACCAAAAAAATCATAAAGTAATTTTAGCAGTTATACCCTAAGTCAGTAAAATTCCCATGTTTTACTGGGTCCCAACTGAGTGCTATATAACTGTAATTGTAAGCTGTTCGAAGGTAAACAAAATTATTATTATTATGTTTTAGAGAAAACTTCTCAAGGAATTTGTAATCTACTAGAGAAAATTAAAATACAGACACACTGGCACTGAAGTTACACAGGTCAACTGCACTAGGGTTTATCTGCCATGGCACTTGTTTCTGCAATTCTATAAAAGATCCACTACTGCTCTTCCACAGTAACTCCTACTAGTCAAAAGGCACAGAAGATGTGGGCAGAAGAGCTAATGTAATACTTTGTTGCATTTAATATATTTTCTATTATGGTATCAGCAAAATAAGGAGTAACTACGATGACTTGCTTCTTGCAGAGAGGAAGATGTTATTTATAATGGAATATTATTCATATATAAGTTCACAATAGACTTGGACTTGAGGTATAAAATATAAACTTTTCCTATCAATGAGTAATTGCCATTTAGATAAAAGATTTTAAATTAAGATTTACACTTGGAAAATGAGTAGAGAAATAAAATAGAAGAACTTCAATATCTGCTTTAGTAGAATGTTAAAAAAAACAACAAAGGAAAGAGGTATATTCAGGATAGCTGGTCTTGCAAATCAGTTAAGAAATAGCAAAAGCCACAACTTGTTTATTATTATCAATAAAGGTGCCCATCATTTGTTGTTAGGCTCAGTCCATGACTGTGCTCAGAATAATACCCAAGTTATCTTCTTTAGTTTCATCTTCAGAGTAACTCTGTATAGTAGGAAAAATGATCTCTTTTTAGCAATTGAGGAAATGGGCTAGTCAATGGTAGAGAATCAATGAGAAATTGGCTTTGCTTAATTCCAGAGTCTCTTAACTAATACACTATTTCTGTATCTTCCAATAATTCTAAAATTGGGAAAAAAAACACTGCAATTTAAAACAAATTTTGCTTATAGTTAATTTATAAGTCATTAACTTATGCAATGATACCATGGTGTTAAAGATATAAAGCTATGATTGTTGTTTTATGTTAGAGTACACAGGACACAATCTAAAAAATGCAACACTGTGAAATGAAAGTTTTAGCAATATTGGCAGAGTAAATCAACATAGAACAAAACCAGTAATAAGCCATATAGGCACGAACTTATCTCCATAATTTCCATGGTCTTCTGAATAGGCAAGAAAAGGTTTTCCAAAGGGTTTTTTTTTCTGGGAGAAATAGTGCTGCTTTTAGGATTAAATGCCCTTTCTAAAGCTTTCAAAGAGGAAGGTAATTAGACGCATGCCAAGTAGGCTTCATTTAAATTGTTCCTGCTTTAAAGATGTGCTGTCTGTCCTGGGTGTCTTGAAAGAAAACCCCACAGCACAGGCAGCATAGGTCCTGATGGGTCTGCAAGTGACATGAAGACACTTTAAAGCCTTCTCACTTCTGCCATGCATGGTATTTCCCCAACCCAGCATTTCTGAAATAACTTAAGAATATTTTCAGGGTTTTTTTTTGTGGTAAATTCATCTCTTTTGGACTGTTTATTGTCTCTATAATTCTATACATAAACAGAAGAAAATCTGTGTTTTACACACACACGTTGTGTGCACCTAATCATTTGTATCCATCACAAAACGGAGCCATGAAATTTGCTGAGGACCTGGAAGCATACACACCAAAGGACATGTTCTGAGCTACTGTGATGGAGAATAACAGATTTTGATAATGCCATGACACCAAGAAAATCACAAGATAAAATGTATATAAAGCAGTGAGTTCAATAAGCAAAATGATGGTAGTTAAACAATGACAACAAGTCTTGCTTAGCAACTATTGTCTGTCAACTGGTGGGAGGCCTAGTGTTTCCTATTATAGGCAGATGCTTAAGGGTGGGCCAATTCAACTGCCAGCCACAGCCTATTTTTCTCCCCAGTCACCTTCCAGAGATTGTGTCTACCAATGAGTTCTCACCAATGAGATGTAAGAGATGCTAGGTGGATTTACTCGCTGGATCAATTACAAGCTTTTAAAAAGGGAAAGATGGAATTGAATGCCACACCCTTTTTGCCTGTTGCTTCTATGGATTTCCTTCCTTTCAAGTGAGGCATTGCATCTTGTGACAATAACAGAACAAGCATGTGGGTGGAGATCACTTTGCTGACATTGTAAAGTGAGAGCCTGGGTCTCCAGTGACCTTGTTAAGGTACTCACCAGTCCTGGGCTGTCTATCCTAGGGCTGCTTGTTATAAGTGAAAAATAAACCTCTTGACTTTTGTTCATGCCATGGTCAGTGTTTTCTTGTTTTATAATCTGGCTCTGGATGCATTTCTAACCACTACCCCTGCCATACCCATAGCGCTATATGCTGTACAATATGTATCCTTAATGCCTTAATCAGAAACAAAATAATACAAGAAAGGCACAAATGTCTATGCTTTAAGTTCTAGCTCATTCACAGCACAAGTTCACCTGACTGCCTGACTGAAAGCTCATACTCAGTTGCAGTGTTGGGGGCAGAGAATTTCCTCTAATTTACAGAACTACTCCTCTTTGCTGCTTACTGAAGTCAAGATTATGTTTACAAAGGCAAAAATGAACCTGAACTTTTTCTCTGTTACAATAATAGGGAGAGAAAAGAACAGGCTGCATCAGCATTTTGAGAAGAAATTCTGGAGACAGAATGCACTGGGAATCAGGAGGCTTAGCTTTATTCATGCTAACTTGCAAGAGTGCCTTAAAAATAAAGGAATAACTTGTAAAAAGTTCCTGTGTTTAACTGCAAGATTTCATGAGCCAGTGAGGATATCTCTTTCCACTAGGACAATATTACCCCTCCCCTCAATTCCAATTGCAAGAAGGCTAGTAGGCTATTATGACACCAGTCAAATGGATAACACCATGATGTAACTTCAGTCTCCACAGTTCTAAGTTCTTGGTATAGTTCCTTCACTTTCTCCTCCCCTGCTTAATTTCAGGTACTACTGAGGACCTGCTTTCCTGACCACATTGAAGCCTCCCTGCAGTGAGGGATCATATTTTATTACTCTGCCTTCCCAAAAGATGCAGAACAAGGCCCGTATCTCACAGAAAACATGGTGTTGGACACCATGATGTTCCAATGGTTGGATTATCTCATTTGACCTTTGAGCCAAGGCCATTTGGGAGACATCAAATCTGTAACACTGTGTCACAGAGAAGGACAACTGAGAGGTGGAGTTGCTGGCCCCAGAGTCACACAGTTGCTAGAAAGCGAGAAATGAGGCCTTCTGACTTCTATTTTGACATTCTTTCCACTATTTCCCACCTGTGCAAGGCTCTCAAAGAATGTTTGCTAAATGAAATGAGTGTAGTCTCTCACCTGGGGAGAAGACAGGTTTTACAAAACTATAGTTACTTCAATGCCATAATGAACACAGATAAGGTTTTGAGATGACCTTGGCTTAAAGAAATCACATTCTCTCCAGAGTCTCTTTTCCATCTTCAGAAAAAATAAAAGACTTTCACATGAAAGACAGATAACATATAACTAAGTAAGCAGTAGAATACTTGGGCCACAAACTCCTTAAAAGCAAATTCATGTCAAACAGCCAAATCATCCAGGGACTGAGTCATTTTTGACAACTGATTTCACCTCTTTAAGAATATTTTTGTCAGACAGTCAACATGGCTGAAATCTCATTATTAATGTGCTGTAACAGAGGACACTATATCCATATTTACATTTCTTAGAAATCGAAGCAAAACTGCTATTTTCAAGAACCTCACAGAAAAGAACCAATCTGCAGAGTTCTTTTCAGAGAACAGAAGAGTCACAGAATGCTATTTTTTTTGATACTACACAGAAGTTTTAGTCATCTGCAGAAGGAGATGTGAATAAATCTCGCTCTTAGATATCATTGTCTTTTTATGTTCTTATAATTATCAAAGGTATATTCACTAGATTTGATAGAAAAAAAAACTGTTGATACCATGGGATTAAAGGTAGCATTTTGACTCAGTTGCTATTTCTACAGTATTAGAAATAACCATAATATTTTAATGGATTTTATAAATTGTATACTTACTGAAAAAACAATGTGACAATGTAGAAGAAGCATTTTTTAAAAGAAATTAGAGCTTGCAACTCCATTATATGGATATGATCACTTAACATTTTAATATAAATACTTCTAGAAATTTTTCTTATGCTTACATAAACATACAGACACATATACACTCATTTTTATTCTGTAAAAAAGTTAAGGGCTGGGATGGATTGCACATGCCTGGAATCCAAGTGACAAGGGAGGCTATGGCAGGAGGATTGCAAGTTCAAAGCAGCCTCACCAACTTAGAGAGTTCTTAAGCAATTTAGCAAGACACTTTCTCAAAAGAAAAAATAAAAAGGGCTGGGAATATGGCTCAGTGGTTAAGTACCCTAGTTCAATCCCTAGTATTAAAAAAGAAATCATAGTGTATTTGCCTTTTTCTTTTTTTTTTCAATTATTTCATGGCCATCTTCCATTGTCATTTTTTAAAATTTAATTTATTTTTTTAATTAGCTACACATGACATTACAATGATCTTGGCAATTCATACATTTGAATCATTGGGGTATAATTTCTCATTTATCTAATTGTACAGATTGTAGAACCACCCACCACCATTGTCATTTTTAACAAATAAAGCCAATCTCCAAATATGGAAATTTTAGAAAGCTGTTTCCATTTGTCATTGCTATAATCAATGTTTCTATAATATGCATCTTATGTATCTCTGTGCACTTGTTTAATAATTTCTGAAGATAAATTCCTAGAATCAGAATTGCTTAGTCAAAGCCAAGCCTCCATCATTTAGAGTGTGATTTTAATATTTTGCTTTAGTCCTCTATGGATCAAGATTGCAAACAAAAGATAAGACCCAGACAAATGAAAAGAGATAATTAACAGGCATGTTGTTAAAACTGACACTCACTGCCAGGGCTGTTTCCAAAAAGATCATACCAAATTACATTTAAAGAACATTATGACTGAGGAGCCGATTCTTACCACTTGTCAATATTGAACACTGATAATATTTTTCATTTTAGCTACTTTATGTCTCTTAATTTTTATTTTTGATTATTAATAAAATTAAATGGCTACCTGTGCTTATTGGCTATTTGTATTTTTATGTGTGTGAAAGCAGATTTTTCATGTACTTTGTCCATTTTAAAGAACAGAGTTAATCTTTGTAATTGCTTTGCAGTAGTTCTTCACATATAGAGAATGGATAGCCTGTTATGTTAAAAACATTCCCCCACTCCAAATTTGTTGTAATAGGTTGTTTTTAATGAGAATTTTTTTCTTCCCCAAATACAAGTTTAGAATTTTTAAGCAGCGGAATTCTTATGATGTTGTTTTATTGGTGTTGTTTTATTGGTGCAAATGACATTTGAAAGAAATATGTATTTTTTATATGTAAACTTTCAAAAAATAAATTAAATTTGTTAATTACCCCCTTTTGTTTGTATAGGTCTTCACTTATTTTTTGTTTGCAATCTTGATCCACAGAAGACTAAAACAAAATATTAAAATCACACTCTAAATTATGGAGACTGTAATTTCCCCTTCATAATTCTAACAGTTTTGCATTCTGGTCCTTGCTCTATGGTGGGCAATATGTGGGGGCCCCTGACTTCTGTCAGCTTCTCCCCAGATGGCACCTATCTCTGTTCTAGTTGACAACCTCAACTTCAGTTAGAAGGATTTAGTGAGGACTGGGCTGAGGGGCTAAACTCTTCCTCACTCTACTTTCAACACACTTTCCTCTAGCATGGTTTCTTCCAGAAACCCACACAGGTTCCAAAAATGGTATGGCATTTCCTGCTTCCTGGTGCATCATTACAATGTCAGAAGGAGAAAAAAAGTAAAACATGTTGACTTTGATGAACTATTTAGTAGTATTCCTCTCGGTTTCTTGACTACATTCTCTCAGCCAGTTTCTCAATGGTACTTATTATCTAACTAAGAAATTTCCAGATATCACATTTATCTTATGTAAACATTTTTTAACCTAGTTTATTCAATCTACAGTCTCAAAAAATTTTTAAATTCCTCTACATAATGCATTTTGTCATGCAGTTACTTAATACTTCACTTAAAAAAGTTTTTATGGATTTTTAAGTGACCAGATCCATCCTTATTTATCGAGTTAAGATTTCAGAGTTAGGTTGGCAATCAAAGATATTTTGTACTCTATGTGCTTTTGAGCATCTGTTTTAGGTTCTTTTTTTATATATACTTTTGTTCCTAGCACCTGCTTTGTTTTGCTTATCTTTATCCTTCCTATATAAAGTAAGTTTATATTTTTCAACTTAATTTTCATCCTCATTCTCTCAGTTTAGAAATTCAAATATAGCTCTTTAAATCAGGATTAGATAGTTTATGCTAGATAAACTCTTAGGCCAACAAAAAGTATAAGTCAGGTTCTTTGCTTGTTAATAATTCAGCTTTTACAGAAAGCTATCTCATTGCAAACAAAGATCAGATTAAAATTGAGCACTCAGTAGAAAATAACTCCAAAAGGATTAGACAACATTTTGTGTGGAAAATAAAAGTGGAGGGACTGAGTCCCCTAAGAGGTGCAGCCATCTGTACACAAAGGCCATCACCACAAAGGAACATGACACTATCTACCCAGGTTATGAGCATCTACAGGGTACTACTGTAGGATGAGTGGGTAAATAGGACACAGATACCACAGGGAAAGGGTCCTCTACTCTTGTTTAGGAGTCCAGAGTTCCATTCGTAGACCAGTCACTTACCCAGGTCACCTATTAACTCAGACCAATTCATCTAGATGCCATAAGCTAATTCCAGTAATTTTTTTAAAAAAAAATATAGTTTTAACATTTGTAGAAATTTGTTGGTGAGATACCGGTTTTGAAGATTGCTAAGTTTCAATTGATAAGTCTTCATTTGGCCTTTTTTGAATGAAATGTTTAGCAATTGGAATAAATTGTGGGAGAGACAGACAACCCTCTGCTGAGTGACAGGTAGAGGAGGAGTAGTTACAAAGCACAGTTCAAGATGTGCCCCCAGAGACGGGAGGGAGAAGATAAGAAGGAAGGACAGAAAGGACAAGCTGTCAGGTAGAAAGCAGGGAAGACCTACGAACCAGAGAGGGGAGAAAAAAAATCTTCTCACAACTCTAGTGGTACCTGCTGGTCTCTTTATCAGGCAGGTGTGTGTGTGTGTGTGTGTGTGTGTGTGTGTGTGTGTGTGTGCAGACAAGGTATCAGGGTCTATTTTCATCTACAGTACTTCCTGATATTTATGTGGGGGTGAAGGCAATCAATGAACTTTAGCTGTTTCTAGCTTGTCCTATGTCTTTCCCTGCCTTCAAAGCATCTGCTGTCTCTTGACTATCCAGAACCCTTGGATTCCTGTTTTTCTCACATTGTATCATATCATCTACAGAGTTATTTGGATAGAAGTGCCTTGCCTGATCCACACTTAATCCTCTATTCTTAGGATGTTCCCTTTGAACTTCCTCTGGGGTCCTTTCTATTTCTCTACCTTGCTATTCACTTCCTTTCAGAAAGGAAAGGAAGTACTGGTCCATGTAGTCAGGCCTGACAGCCCTGGCTGAAAAGATTTAGCATGGAGGGAAGAGTTAGGGAGAGAAAAATACATGAGGCTGCATTGAAATCTCCTTTTTCCCCTTCTAGCTGTGGATAGCCATGTGCATTATTTAGAGAATACTTAAGCAGAGCCATTTTAAGAATTTTTTAAAGACCTTGATACTTTTAATTTTGGAAACTCCATCCCACATCACAGTAAATATACTAAAATGCACCTGTGTCCCAGTATGGAGTACAAATATTCTTAGTTACAAAAATCTTCAAATGAATTTTTCAATTTTGTATTTAAATTTTATTTGGCTACAGGTAATGCCTTTAATATACATAGGGCTGTGATTTCTCAGCGTACTCAGGAATCTGAACAGAAAATTATTTCCAAGATTGTGAAATTTTATGAATAATAAGCTTAGTAATTAATGAAGTTGGCATAATGTTGTGTTTTGTAGACATTAAATTAAAATTCATTAACTCATTTTTTTTTGCAATTTTCTTATCCTATTTTGGAGACAATACACATTTTCCTAGCTCTTGGACTTTTTCCAGACCCCTGGAAAGCTTGGAGCTCCAGCTTTGCGCCCAAAACGAGTATTGGAAGAGCTTCCCAGGCAGAGACATAGCTAGTGCAAAGGTGCTGGGGGAAAAAAGAGTTTGGCTTGCTGAAGCAGCAAGAAAGAAGAACATGAGTGGGTTGATTTGGTGAAAGGCAGTGAGGCAGACGGGGAGGCTGTAGAGGCTGAGACAGCCAGGTGAACCAGGGATGACCAAGACGATTTTTGTGAACCACTTTCCATAGAAAATAATAGCCTCAGCCTACTGAATTCCTGTTTCAACAGACATAACCTCAAATCCCATCCATCAAATGTAGATTAATTTTTTTCTATTGTTTTGTTTAGTGATTTGTTAACTTACTTCTGAAACCTACTTAGTTACTTAGTTCAAAAGGAAGATTTTGAGGGAAATTAACTTTGAGAAATTAAAGATTCAAAAATCAACCCAGTGGACATCAACAGAACATGACTCTTGGAACACAGTCATTATATCCTTTTCTTAGGCTGGTCCTGATCATCATTATGTCCTCCAAAACAGATCAAGGGGTCCACTTCCCCATGGCCATCTTCCGACTCCAAGCACCATGACAGCATGTGCAGATGGTGCTACTGACTTCCTCGCTAAGCTCCTTCTACTGCTCTCCTATAACCCTCTGCCATCTATTCTCCACACAGCAACGATAAACTATTTAAAAACATAAGGTCACATCACTCCTCTGCTTCTCCTGCCTCCTCAGGCCCTTTGTCCTCGAAGTTCCCTCCACCCACTTGCTCTTCTTCCATAGCATTTGTCAATCATCATTCTGAACTCTAGTATCCCAGAGGGCTTCCCTGACCCTCTCACCTAAAATAGCCCCCTCTCCACTTCTGCCACCTAAAACTAACTTGGTTACCCTCATAGCATCATAATAATCAAGAATATTATTAAGAATGAAAACTTGTTTCTGGTCACAGTGGTGCATACCTG
This sequence comes from Ictidomys tridecemlineatus, assembly GCF_052094955.1. Taxonomy (NCBI): domain Eukaryota; kingdom Metazoa; phylum Chordata; class Mammalia; order Rodentia; family Sciuridae; genus Ictidomys; species Ictidomys tridecemlineatus. The sequence continues at coordinate 174,388,686 of NC_135478.1, forward strand.
TAATCCCAGTGGTTTGGGAGACAGGAGGATCCCAAGTTCAAAGCCAACCTCAGCAACTTAGCAAGACCCTGTCTCAAAGACTTGTTTACTGTTGCTATTTTCCTCCAGAATATGAAAGCTCCATAAGCAAAGGGCTTCTCTATCTTCATGTCCTATACTGACTGCTGCCCTTTCAGTACAAATAGTGCCTGTAAAGCCGTCGGTGAACAATTGAATGTATACATTATTCTATCAATAAATGAAAAATTTCCTGTAATGAGATCCTTATGGTGAAAAAGCCTAATACATAGGCTCTACTTCAGAAATAAATCACTTATAAATCTATTTAGGGTTAAACTCAATAGCAATTTTATAGAGGCATGGAAAGCCTCAGCTACTGAGAATACTCTTCACAGCTGTTGAGAATAATAGGAAGTGACTGCAGTGTGTCACTCAACATATTTACCTTCTCTAGCAGTTAAACTTCCTAGACCAGTCAGTAGTTCACTAGGAAGTAGCAGTTGAGGTGGCTCTTGGGAGCTACCTCCTCCCAACTGACTTCCTTCAGCAGAACAATTTTAGCTGTTTTGATGCTCTTTTTAAGAGTCATTGTGAAAATAATCCAAGTAGTTAAAAACAAAAACAAAACCTTAAATAGAGGAAATTTCTATATAAGTTATAGATTGATTTTTAATAAAAGAAAAATCATGTAGAAATTCTACTTGGCTATTATTTTTATTCTATGTCAATTCATTTTAAAAAGGGTTGTTTAATAGTTTTCCTCTTAACCTGAGTAATCAAGGACATCTACAGTTTCAGCAAGGCACTAATTGGAGATCTCCTTTGTCCAAGTTTACCAACAACACAATCTTTATATTACCATCAAGAAACTTCTTTGACAAATTTCATAGACTAGGAGAAAGGAATAAAGATCTGGGGCTGGGGCTGTGGTTCAGTGGTAGAGTGCTTGCCTAGCATGTGTGAGGCACTGGGATTGATTCTCAGCACTGCATATAAATGAATAAATAAATAAAGGCCCATGACAACTAAAAAATATTAAAAAACAAAAAAGAGAAAGAAATAAAGATCTGCATGTAGTAAAGACTCTGGTTCATATATCCTTATTTCAAAAAATTAACCAATATTTAGAAGAAGAGGCATATATCATTTAAAAATGTGTAGTCCAGCTGGGTGTGGTCTGTAATCCCACCAAGAATATCAAAAGTTTGAGGCCAGCCTCAGCAACTTAGTGAGATCCTGTCTTGAAATAAAAAAAATATAAAGGGTTAGGGATGTGGCTCAGTGGTAGAGCATTCCTGGGTTCAACCTCTAGTACTGAAAAAAAATCAAATTAAATAAAAAATATGTGGCCCAGTGCTTGTTAAATGTGTGACAGATCCCAGTGCAGATCTGAGTGTCCCTACAGATGCACCTGAAGTCTGATGCATCTGTAGGGACACTACTAGGGGATCACCAGGTCAGTCTGGAATCTTGTTGGGTTGTTCATCACTGTACATCATTGTTTCCTGATGGTCCTTAAAACCTGGAAGTACCTTAACAACAACTTAATAGCCTCTCGAATACAGATTAAAATTTCACCCATCCTTCAATTCTGCTATAGGATTATATAATTATTATATAACACAAAATTATTGATTTTCTTCCATCATTAAAAGAGCTATAGTACAATTTTCTAGCTCATGGCAAATGAATTGTATTTAATTTATATTCTGAGATAAATAGGCACTTAGCATCCTTTTTCATCAGAGGTTTTTGCGTGGGAAACCATTGCTTCTCATAAAATATACAAACAATTTTTACCTTGTCCATATCATAGATACCCCAATGACATAAGAACACATACTTTCTTGTTTTTTTGTACCAAGGATTGAACTCAGGAGCACTCCACCACTGAGCCACATCCCCAGACCTATTTTGTATTTTATTTAGAGACAGGGTTTCACTGACTTGCTTAGTGCCTTGCTTTTGCTTAGGCTGGCTTTGAACTTGAGATCCTCCTGTCTCAGCCTCCCAAGCTGTTGGAATTACAGGCATGCACGACTGCGCCCGGCCAAGAATAAATACTTTTTAAATGTCAGGAACACACAGAATTTGTCAGTTCTCTCTGACTTGGGCTACCCATCCTGAAGCTGTTCTCTTCGTCTTCTCTCTCCGGTTTCTTACATTTCCAGGGCTGAACATACCACCTCTAGCTGGTGTGAAAGCGAGGCTTCAAAAAGCATCCCATCCCTTCATCACACACCACCCAGTGCTACTTGTTTCCCCCTCACATCTTTTGTCATTCACAGTGAATTTCACTTCTTACACATTGCTTTTATTTTTCTCTCTCATTACTTACTTTAGAAAATCTTTCTTTCTAAAATGTGAATCTAACAGGACTAGTGCTAGTGATTTACTTGTATAAAGAAAAAAAAGAAAGCTTTAATTAGCAATAAATAAAACATTAGACTTAAAAAATGAGCAGCTTTAGTGTCCATGAAGTTCTCAGGAGTTTCTTTTTATGTTCCTGCAAGTTTCACCTTTTACTAAATCTCCTTTTAATTAAATCTGCTTTTCTTCAAGCACCACTAATAATAAGCAAAACTATAGCTCTTCTAATCTTAATTTTTACTTTAATTGTTAATAGAGTCACAGTACTTTTTTTTGTACTTTTGTATTGCAAATAAACTATGTTTAAGTTATATTATAAGACAAATACGCTTTTAGGACACTTTTTTTTGTGTGGGATTTCATTGTAACATAACCACCCACCATTCACAAAATCTTATATATAAAAACATATTCAGTGTTACTGGGATATAATCCACTTATACCAAGGTGATGATTGGTATTTAAATAGGAAAATACTGACAAAAATAAGTATAGGCACTATGATCTTTCTTTTGCACCAACCAAATCTATTTTATACAAGAAAAAGCTTACTTAACATTTCTATTTGAATTCTTTAAATTTTAGAGGCATGGTCTTTTGCATTATTCAGGCAAAATGTTGTTTACTAGCCTTTAAAATTCAAGAAAGTTTCTCATAATGCAGACCCACATATTCGAAACTACAGATACCAGTTTTTTCCCTTCAACCAGAGGAGTGGAAAAGGCAGATAGATGGTAGGCACTTTCTATCCGTGACCTTACCTAAACTTATAACAATCTTGGAACAGAAACTATTGCCCTCATTTTACAGATGGCAAGCTCAAGTTCAGAGAAGCTAAATACATTTCACTCAACTTCTGATGTTACTGCTTTGACACTGGGATATGTTTGGTAACTTCAAAATGAAGCCATTAAAATGTCATCTCTAGAAGCCACAGAAAAAGTGTGTGTGTGTGTGTGATGGTGTTTCTCTCTCTATGCTCCACCCCAAGCCCATTTTTAGGGGCTGGCAATGGAGAGGGTCAAATAGAGGGCTGAGGTTAGAGTTGGAATGAGGGTGAGAGATGCCACCAGGTCATGATGAGCTGGAAGGCACAACTTGAGAGAGCAGGAACTGAAAGTCAGGCATGTCTATTGTACGTTATTTACTAATAAGGTTTAGGTATTTCCTATTTTATTTATTTTTGTGTGTGTATGTGGGTGCACACCAGGAATTAAACTCAGGGGCACTTGGTCACTGAGCCACATTCCCAGCCCTATTTTGTATTTTCTTTAGAGACAGGGTCTCACTGAGTTGCTTAGTGCCTTGCTGTTGCTGAGGCTGGCTTTGAACTTGCAATCCTCCTGTCTCAGCCTCCTGAGCAACTGGGATTATAGGTGTGCACCACCTTGCCTGGCTCAGGTATTTCCTATTTTGATAAGAGTTGCTTTAATGCAATCTTCTTAAAATAGGTTGATCAAGATACACTTCTCAAAATGGTTAAAATTTGAGAATTTAGTTAAAACTTCCCTGCTTTGATTATCCAAGCTTCTCATTGGAATTGCCTGAATTTCAACTCAAACCTATGGCCTCAAATCCCAAGCTTATACCATACCACAACCACTAAAAACAACTGCCAATTCCAATACAACAAATATCACCTCAATATGCATACATTTAAAACCAAATCTGTACATGACAGCAACGTCCTCTCCACTTGTTATATCTGGCTAGTTTATTAGATAGGAAGGAGAAACACTAATGTCCTTTAGAATGAGCACTAACAATCTTGAACAAACCTCAATCAAAAGTATTTCCCTCTGGGATCTTCAAATATATGTAATAGGTTTTAAAATTATTTTTAAATCCGGAAGCAAGGGGAAGTTCTGACTTCAGATATTGTGTATGGAAGAAAGGAACCTACTACTAAGAATTAAAAGCAACTCATTTCTTTACTTAAAAACAATGTGCTCTAGGATGACAAGCTGTAAAGTGATTTACAACATATTGACAGCAGTTCTTCTAATGAAAAAGCAATTGTCCAAGTATTCCCTGGAGAATGCTCTCAGTAACAACAATCCAAGCTCATGGAAAGTCATGAGTTAGAAAATGAGAACCAAATGAACTCACAGCTGGGAAGAGCCAACAATAATTAATTTAATACCAGCCATTCGGTGTAGACCATGTCTACATGTCCCTCGAGAGAAACAAGGTCACTGGAGGGCAGAAGCCACGTATTCAAATATGTTTAAAGATTTTTTTACTTAATAAAATAACATGCTTCAAAGATTTTATATAAAAAACCTGATTTTTTAAGATGAGGAGGCAAGAATTAATAGTTGGTCAGTATCATCATTTGAATTTCAGTATAGGACAAGTGTTTCTGAAAAATGTACCAAAGTGACTTCACATTGAATTTTGGACAATTCATTCCTCAACAGCAGCAGAAAGAAAGCAGTGTCATTAAAAGGGGTTTTATTCTGACTCACTGGTTAGGAAAATGGGAACAGTTTGAGATCGTCCATGTTGTTTCATTTAAATGAATAGCAAGCATGTTTCATGTCCTTATTAAAACGGTTACTGTGTTTTTCTAGTCTCATTATCACTGCTAGAGTCTACCCTCTGTTGTTCCACGATCAAGACAACTCCTTTTTGTTTCAGAGAAGATCAGAAAGTCAAACCTGATTGCTCACATGTTGTTGTTAATAAAATTCCTATGGTGCTGCTCAAGGTGCCCATGGGGATTGCATAATTATTTATATTTTCTCATGGTTTTCTATAATTACTGTGATTGTACTTTCACAAACTAAATGTATCTCCATCAATTAAAGCAGTGGTGGGTTAAGAATATTCATCAGACTTGTGTGAAAGGATATTGTTCTTAGGGTTTTGATCAAAGCACAGAAATTAAACTGCTGTTATCATGCATTCAACCCAAGTGTTAAATTAAAATGCTCAGCAACTTTGGAGTTTATTTGAGCAGATGTTAACTATTTATGAAAATAAACATGATACAGGACTTGCATTCATGATAGGACTCTTTGTTGTATTAAAAGTGGTAGGGAAAAAAAGCCCTAATACACAAACTTATGGGATATGTCTTATGGTATGTGACCAATTGGAATTACTGTTAATTCAGGTCAATTAAAAATTTTACAAGCATAAAATTCTAATGAATTGCATTTGGGGCTTACATATTTATATCTTTCTATCTGTTTCACCCCTTAATTTCCATTGAGGCAAGATGATGAAGGAAGAGCCTCTATAGAAATAAGCATCTGATGCTATCAAATTGAAAACATAAAAGATAACCTTTCCTACATTGAATAGAAATTTCATTCTATCTAGCCTGACATGCTTGCAGCAAAGTGACCGGCTGTAGTTCCATCCCATTAGCTGTCATTTTGATGCTAGAATTTTAGCCTGCTGTGTGTGAAATGTGACTGTACATGCACAATTCCCATCAAAGGTAATTTTCTGTGCAATGGTGTGTAAAATTTACCTCTAATTATGATAAGGTCACTGATGGGTCATTTATGATATACTCTCCAGAGACAATGGTGGTGAATAGCTTTCAGCATGATTCATCTGAAGGAATTAAATTGACTCAATAGAAAAGAAAAATCTCTAAGAAAATTATTCCCCAATCAGGTCTATAGTTCTAAAGGAAACTAGAGCAGGGTAGTATGCATAGTGGTGAAGGTTGTGGACTTCGGAATCATGCAGACCTGAGTTTTAATCCAGGATCTCTGAGCCCACATGAAATGGCCTCTGAACATCTTATGGTCTCCCTCCTGGACATGTGTTCTCTCACTAAATGGGTTCCTTGTACCACGGGCCTCTTTCCTGGTCCTTGAATAGGCCACGGTCATTCTTGTTTTGCGGTCTTTGTACCACATTTCCTCATAGTTGAAATTCTCTTCCTCCAGATCCCCACATGCCTAGAACTTCCTTGTTTTTCACTGTCCGATATGTAGAATGTATCATTCCACTGTCTGAACTATCCAAAGGTTGTCTTCTCTGCAAGGCATGTTGGGAGTTCCCTACGTCATGTAGTCAGCTCCTATCCCAGTTAATCACTGCTGTATCATCTGGCTGATGTTAATGAAATACTAATCACAACTGAAAGTATTTATTTACTATTTGCCGTATAATCGAATTTCAATGTGAGCATAGGGGGGATTTAAAAATAAAGGGTGTTATCTTAATTAGGATATTTCACAATCTTGAAACCCCATTGGCATTAACTATATGAGTCACTAGTTCAATATTTCTTGATTAAAAAAAGACATCTCAGTTACTAAATCAGGGCTGAAAAAAAAAAAACTTCTTGGAGTTTTATAAAACAGCACGAAAACAGAACTATTTATGAGAAAGTTTGCTAAATAGTCACCAGAGTGATTTCACTCTGATCATCATGGACCTACATGAAGGAAGAATATGGTAGTCGCTTTTATTAGTAGTACTTTTTTTTTTTTTTTTTTGCTACCAGGGATTGAACCCAGGAGAACTTAACCACTGAACCACATCCCCAGCCTTTTTTATTTTGAAACAAGGTTTTGCTAAGTTGCTGAAGCTGGCCTTGAATTTATGGGTCCTCCTGTCTTAGCCTCCTGAGCTGTTGGGATTATAGGCTGTGCCACCATGTCTGGCTCATTAGCAGCACTTATTGATGAGGGTTTTATATGTAATTGTGGAAAACAAAAATTTGAGATTAAGGAAGATAAAATTTCATATTTATTTAAATCTTTCTATTTTGTTTTCAGTCCTCCTCTGAAGACATCTTATTTGCAGGCATAATATTCACTTGTTAAGTGGTTCAGTAAGTATTTGTTAACAAATGACTAAATGCTAAATGAACTGGAAGATCATTCTTTATGTTCCAATACCTAATGTAAATTATACAATGAAAATGATGAAATCCTTACCAAAGGGTCCAGTCATGGCCACAGTATGGCTGAACATTTCCAAGGTAGAATCCTAGAGATTGAGTGACCTCCACAAGATTGGTAAAATCAAGACTAATGCTGTTGAATAGAACAGACGTCATGATAATTTCATCAATAGCCCACACGTCTTCCCCCTGGGAAGAATGATATGGTTGCCACCATCTGAACTGAATTCCAAACTGTCTTGCATCATCTGGTAATTCTACAGAGATTATTCTAAAGAAAAAAAAGTTAAAAATTCAAATTACTTTGTTGTCTTAATATACAAATATATACAGCAGGACAGTTTTATCCCCCTGAAGCGTAGTCTTAAGAACAGTTCTATCACAAATATTCTTTTGAGATGTCCAATTTCTTCTCTGACTCTAACAATGTTTTCTAAACCCATCCAAATACGTGACCATGGTCATTCATTTGTTCTCAAAATGGTGAACTCAATACAACACAGTAGTCAAAGTGGCAGGATTCATGGGAGTTTGGTGAAAGATCTCATGGCAGCTCATTACATATTTACAGTTTGGGGCTAGAACCATGGCACTTCCTCATTCCCCAGAGTTTAGCAAAGTGCGTATAGGTCACTTGCTGTGTCATGGCAGCTATGACAACAAACTTGTATCTGACAAATGGGGAAGAAAATTAAGAATAATATCTAATTTCCAGGAGCAATTATTGTACACAGCAGCAGGAACCATACATTAATTGCCACTGCAATGACATCTGCTTGAAAGCTCCATAAATCACAGTACCATGCTGCTCACATCCACACACAGGTGAGATGTGAGACAAACAGCAAATGGAACATTTGTCTCCATCAATGTACAATTAAACTCCAGGAGAGGTGCTTGCAGTAAATGCATACTGAAGGGACTGCAATCGCCCTCCACTCTCCTCCCCGCTGCTTAGCAAAAAGAAAAACTTCCTGAGACAAGTTGAGATAACTCAGAAATAAACTTTAAAAACTTCAATGTCCAAAGCAGAATTTATGAAGAAATTAGGTTGATTTTCATATCTTTGTTGTATAAAAAAAACATGTCAAATGATATGTATAAGAACATATTGTTTTTAATTAGTTTTAATATGTAATTTCTTACATATTAAAACTAATTAAAAACAATTTTTTCCTTTACATAATTTGTACATGGATATATAGGGCAGAAGAACATGACTATCTCTGTTGGTTATACAAAAACTGAAAAAAACACAAAACCTGGAAGGACGTTTTGGTGCAAGAGCAAATGCAAGTTTTAATAATGGATAATCAATATGCAAATACAGAAATCTAAATTAAATTTTTTTTTAGTTGTAGATGGACACAATACCTTTATTTTATTTATTTATTTTTATGTGGTTCTGTTCTGGAGATCAAACCCAGTTCCTCTTGCATGCTAGGCAAGCACTCTACCACTGAGCCACAATCCTGGCCCCAGAAATATAAATTTTAAAGCACTTCTTAAACTATAAAGACATAGAAAAATACATTTGTGACTTTTAAAGACTTTCCATGATCTGCTGAATTTTTTATACTAATGGAATTTATTAGAGTAAAACTAAGGTAAATTAATTTTAATTTTACAATAAAAATATTTTTATTAGATAGATACATGTATTTATTCATAATAAACATACAGAAGCTAAATAAAGTTATTAAGTTATATTTAAACTGGTTCAAGAATGAAAACATCAAGTATTGAAAATAATTTAATTTTCTTAGACCTATTATTAGAAAATTATAATTTGCTTTTTGGTAATAATTTTTAAGGGAGCTAATATTCTCTCTTAGGAAAATAAATATTATGCTTAAAAATAACAACTGAAAATAGATTTCCAGGAAAATTTTAAGGAAAACAAAATATATATGCATGTGACAGCAGTAATTAAAGTGATCACGTTAAGACCCTTCATCTACAATCAAACTCTTGGGTTAGAGTCCTTGTTCTGAAACCTAATTATTGGTGATTTTGCAACCACAGAGAGCAGAGAGATAATTCCATGTGCTTTGCATCTTCATGTGTGAAATTGATATAATGATATCCATAAAGTAAGGATCAGGGACTTTCTTGCCTGTTTTCCACTCTTATGTCTTAGTACTTTGTGCAGTACCTGGCACATAATAAGGATTCCAGGAGTGAGTCCTTGGTGCATAAAGTGTTATTACCAGTATCCCTGACAGAGATGCAAGGACAGAGGCATGAGAAGGTTAAAAATTATTTTTAGGGGCTCGGGTTGTAGCTCAGTGGTAGAGTCCTCGCCTAACATTGTGTGAGTCATTGAGTTTGATATATATAAATAAATATAAATAAATAAAATAAAAGTACATTGACAACTAAAAAAAAATTTAAAAATTACTTTTAGGTTAAGCAGATTCTAAGTGGCAATGACAGGATTTGAATCTAAGCAGCTTTGTTCTAGAGCCTTATTCTTATTCTCTATATCACATCTTGGGGTGGAGTGGGAGTTTGCTGATTTCACTACTCTTACATATCAGAGTGGCTGGTTAAAATAGCTATAGGATCATTTAATTTGAATATGACTAGATAAGAACCCAGAGACTTAGTTCAACTTTCTGTCTCAATATCCCTTTTTGTGGGTAGGGAAGAAGTTCATGGATTTCTTTTAAAAAATGTTCAATAATTATATGTATTATGAAATTGGATGACATGATAAAACCAGGAAGAAATCAAATATGATAATCAAGATATAAAAATAAACTATGATTTGATCTTATAATAACTTTAGAATATAAAAAGCCCTATAATTAAGAAAAATCTAGAATAATTTTAGTCTCAGCAACAATATTTTACATTAATAAAAGTATCAATTAGTTCAGAAGACATTCTAGTCAGTTTGAATTAAAAGACTAATTTAGATATATTACTAAATTTTAAATTTTATAAATAAGCAGATTGGGTTCTTTTATTTGCTGAATCATAGACAAGCAAATTATCTGAAATTGTCTAGGAGTAACAGTGGTTAGCCAGCGAGCATATCTAATTTATGGATCACACTTCATTTTCAAACAACCGTGGCATAAAAGAACAATATGGAACTCACAGCAATTATAGGAAGCAATTTATACTGAAGAAGATACAGAAAATGACTAAAGGCATAAAGATATATTTAACTCTCCTATGAAGAATCTCCATGGTTTGTATTATTTATCATATGGAATATAATTTAGTATCTAGAATATATCAAATGACACTTCTGCCATGTCACCTTTTATTAATATTTGTAAGAGACAGGGGGTGGGAGGAAGAGTCTCACGGACAGAGGTACATATATAGAAAATGAAAGTGTACTGCTATCACTACCACACTCCCCTTTTCAAAAAATCTCTACCGTGATCATAATCTTTCAAGCTCTGCACATACCTAATATTGAAAAGCCACCTTGATTCTGCTTGGAAGAAAAATGTTGCTGTCAAATGGTAGGCAAGATTAAACATACCTTTGCAATAGCACATTAAATGTGTAATTATTTTTCATATCAACAAAGATTAATTAAATTTCATGATATAGATTGATTACTGAATTTTGCAGCTGTCCATCCTTGTCAGAAAAAAATTGGGCTTTAGGCCAAGTTAACTTAGGACTGTGATATTTTCTTCATGTTTTCATTATACCTTAATTTTTGTTTAATTTTCTTTTAATGCTTTTTATGGAGAGTCTATAAAATGTTTTTTAGGATTCATGTATCTCTACTGAGTGAGAAAAACAAATTCAGCCTTGCATTTTTATATACATAGGGAAAATACCCAACATGGCTGGTGCATTCTTAAAATTTTATGATGTATAAAATTTAAGTCATTTAATAATAGTTATTAATTACTCTCTGTTATGTGCTACTTAATTTTCTAGAAAATAAAAGTACTCATGTATTTGCAAATATTTAAATATGGGGGAAGAGCTACACAAAATTGCAAAATATGTCAGTGGCTCTCTCTCCTACTTCTCTGTCTTTTCTCATGGTGCCAATGCAAATTTTAATAACTAATGTCCTCCACCTTCTCATCTCCTATGATTAAAAGGTTCTTCCAGAAAGGGGACTGGTGTTTATCCAGTAGCCAGGTGGCTGCCAATGTTAGTCCTTTACACACGACTGTGCGTATAGACCACAATGTGCACTGCTAGTTATATTTTAATTTTTTACCTTAATTTTGAGATTTCTCAACCTCTTCCCTTTGTTCTTTTAAAAGGAACTGCGGTGAGCATCTCAAAAAGTGTTCTTGCAGGGGAGAGAATCTTTCAAATATGTATGAAATCTATTACTAATGGTGGTTACTACTCTGCTAACATTTAAAGATGACTTTCCTTTAAGCAAAACTTGAATCTGACAATAGGTCATGATATATAGAAGCTAAAGGAAAACAGAAGCAGCCTAAAGAAAGGGCTTTAATTATGTCCTCACACCCTGCCTTTGCTAGGGACTTTACAGCATGCTAGAAAATTTTTTTGTACTCATTATTTAATTACACTGCATGCAAAATTTAGAAACATATTGGTTATCATATTTTATTAATTATTATGTCATAATTTATTATAAAATCAATAAACATTTGTTAGCAGTACTTACCATTTAATTCCATATTAAAATAATATCTAATAATTTACATTATAGATATTATTATAGAATAAGGAAGGTGGTATCAACCATTTTTCTTTCCTAAACAACAAAATATTTTCCTTAGATGCACATTTCAAAATAAGAATAATTTTCTCCAAATTATCAGAAATCAGTCAGACAGAAAGATTAGAAAAATGTGTCTCGCTAGTTTTTTATTGCAAGACACATCAATCTTTTTCCTCTCCATCTCTCAATTAAAAAAAAGTCTGAAATCTTAAACTGTTTAAATTATGTTTGTCCCAGGAAGGAGATATCACATTAACCATTTTTCCAAATGATTTCCAACGTACCTGGGCTCATGGTAGTTGAGATATGAATAGTGCTCCAAGAGTTTCCAAGTTATCCCATTATCATAAGAATAATGCAATAGAACACCTTCACCAGGCTGGTCCGGGGCTCTGCATGTGCTCAGAACAGACTTGCTCCCCAGTCTCAGTGTGAACTGGAGAAACCTAGACATGAATTGCCTATGATTAGCGGATGCATAAACATTTTTACTCATAATGTTCATTTTGGTTTTTTAAAGAATTTCAAACAAATTTAAATTAACTACCTACAAGGTGTAGGTTTCCACTTATCCCTCTGTTACAAAATGTAAGTAATGACACTGTGAGATGTATGAATATGTGTAGATGAGATCAATGTGCATATTTTAAATACAGATATATATTCATAAAAGTATAACTGTATGTTCATACATATTTGTATACTATGTACTTATGTACACACACTTAAAATGCCAATCACTCCTTTACTGCATTATTTATTAAGAACTGGGGGAAGGGAAGATGTGGAATAAATCTAATCAGCCTCTGCAAGCTGTCAAATAAATAAAACTACATGAATAATTAACTAGCCTTTGGCTTAAGAGCACAGTTTTGATTTGAACATCTCATATTTAAAAAAATCTAGTCAGTCATTAGTATCTCAAAGTCATTGATGAGCTTTCTAATTTATTAAAAACTGGAACAAATTAACCCTAAATAAATGGTAAGTTCCTTTCCATCCTGGTTAAAAATTGGAAGATGGATATATCCACAAAAAAAGAAAAAAGAATATAAGTTGAAAGAGATGTAAATTCAACATTAGCATCTGGTTTCTGCATTATTCCAGCCCTCCTTCACTCACCTGGATTGGGAGCTGTCCAGGAAGGATGTAATTAACTGGCGTCTCCCATCTTTATTGAAAACCAGGGCCTTACCGCTAGCGAGGACACCACAGCCAAAGCTGACTTCAGCACCACGGATAGAGTAAAAGTTATGGTAGGAGGAGAGCCTGGAACTGCCAAAACTTTCCGAAATAAACATTGGGAATGTCTGGGATGCCATCTCACAAGCTGGGCCAGAAAACCCAGGGTCACATCTGAAAGAAATACAGGGTAAAATTAAATCTTAAACTGTGAATTCTTTCAGAGGGTCTTCATTCTACTTTGGGGAAGAGGGAGTCCAGAGGCCAGGATTTGATTGAATGGTAAATAAAGCTTATTAGTCTCTGAAGAATATTGAATCAGAAAACTTGATAAGGACTGATTGACTGTAAATATTCCAGAAGAATATAGTCTTCATAAACTGCCACTGTAATAAGTTTATGATTAAAATAATAATCCAGCACTCACCTTCAACCAGTGACCTCAGTTTATTTAACATTCATCTGAAGTCTGCATATTTGCAACTTAAAATCTCGTAAAGATACACACACACATACACTTATAATAATACTCATTAAATTTATAAAGAAAACAATATAAATAAAATACTTCAAATAAGATACCTGGAATAAGTTTCCTCTAAGGACAAATGCAAAAAGACATATTATAATAGGAATTATTATAAATATTTAGAAACAATTGGAAATATATCTTTAACCATTTCAGACCTATATTGACGTTATAAAGAGAATATATTCACCCTTCACCTATACATAAATTCCAAGGATAACTGTGTGGTGTCTCTGTGGGCTACCAAATTAGGCATGCTTCAAGAAAAATCAACTCATTTCCTCTCCCACCCCCAACAATTTGCTTGGGAGAATGTGCAATATTTCTGTTAGCTGACTAGACTATATATGGAGTTCCCTGAGTCTTCTATCAGTGAGTAAAACCTCATCACAGATGGATCAATAATTGAATATAAGAAAATTCTCACATTTTAAGGAGTATGCTCATCAGAAATTAGTTCCAAATTATTTTTTTAAAAAATATTTTTAAATTTTGGATACTGGGGATTGAGCCCAGGGGTGCTCTACCACTGAACTACATCCCCAGCCATGTTTATTTTTATTTTGAGACAGGGTCTTACTAAGTTGCTTAGGGCCTTGCTAACTGCTGAGGCTGGTCTCCAACTTGCAATTCTCCTGTTTCAGCCTCCTAAGTTTCTGGGAATATGGGCATGTGCCATAGCACCCAATTAAAACTCTTCATTTTTGCTGCACAATTTCTTTCTTACTACACTTACAATGTTACCAATTATAAAATGGGATTTGTTTCTTTTGGTGTAGGGGATTCTCATGGAAGCATTCAAACTTCCTTTAGTCTGAAACAAACCTTTTGTAAAGTAAGTATGCTAATGAAATGATAACTATAGTATGGCCCAGAGGATACTTCTTAAGCAGTGTTACTGAGACTGGGGTCCATATTGACCTTCCACAGGGTCCACAGTATGTGTGAATGTGCAAAAATCAAATGCCAAATTTTATATATGAATTAGATTTTCTGGGGAGAAGTCCATATTTCCATTAGATTTTTAAAGAATTTGCACCCTAAAATGCCAAGAACAACTGCAGCATGAAGTTTGTGGGTTGTCTTGGCATCTTGAACAGCATTGAGGAAGGGGGTTATACAGAAAAACAATATTTACTGGACATGTAAATTAGCTTCAAACAGTTATTTTCTTTCACATATAATCTCATGGACATAGTCTGACTCTGAATAAATAACCAAGTAGTTCCCAAAAGGAAAAAAAATTGCTAAATTGGACACATTTTAAATCAGGAAACTGAATGTGTCTTATCATGACAACAAATTGGAATTTGTGCTCCCAAACAAGACTATTGCCAGAGTACCTATTTAGCGTAAATGGGATTTTATGTATCTTAAATGTGTCTTAGACTAGTGGTTGGGAGAAATTGGTGACTATATAAGATGAAGAGCTTTGGAGTCAGTTCCTATTTAGTGATTCTTATAGTCTAG
Organism: Ictidomys tridecemlineatus; assembly: GCF_052094955.1. Lineage (NCBI taxonomy): Eukaryota > Metazoa > Chordata > Mammalia > Rodentia > Sciuridae > Ictidomys > Ictidomys tridecemlineatus. Next base: position 174,403,794 of record NC_135478.1, read on the forward strand.
TTTTAATAAAAGATTATGCAGTTGGTAAAGAATATAGAGAAGCATTCCACTTGTATTTCAAAATTAAAACAAACAAATAAACCAACAACAACAACAACAAAAAACCTTTGTAGTTGTTATTTTCCAGAACAGTAAGGCTGCACAAACTAGTGATTTCAGGCTCCCTGACTCCAAATACGTCCATGCTGGTTCATCTAGCCACCCTTAAATGTGGCATTATGTTCATTCTGTATGTCGGGAGAAAAGCCCCCACTGTTGAGATTCATGGATCACACTTGAGAAGGGTTCCAATGCTGTCTCTCCCCATTAGCCTCTCAACACAGTTAGGCTCTCAAATTAGTGAATTTAGTCAGTTTAGAAACCCAGGCTTGGGATTGTAGACAGGAAGGAAAATGTTGGGGAACAGAAGCAGGTGGGATTCTGGTAGCAATTAACAGTAATAATGAGGGGAGCAGTGTGGGGAAAAACAGTTGCAGATCCCCCCAATTCAAGGATCTGCTTAAAGGAAATAAGTGGTATTGAATATAATTTTTCTCCCTGCAATTTTGCTCAAACTCAATAAGGCACATAGTCTGGGAAAAGAGGCAGTGGTCAAATGTTTAGCCCAATACAGAAAGCCAATGAATGTTGCAGAAAGCATTGTCAGAATAGGGGAAAAGCTCTATTTCTAATTGGTGAAAATATTTTGTAAAACTTCAGAATGAGGAAAGGATATGATTAACTAGGTTAACATATGGTGTCAAAAAGAACAGTATCTAAAAGCACAAATCTACCATTCAAATTTATCTTGTGTTAATTTTATTTTAAATGCATTTAAAAAGTGGATGTCCCAGTTGTGGATTATGGATGAAGATACAACTTGAAGAAAAAACCAGCCAATGTTACATAGATCTAATGAGGCAGTGTCTGGGGTGGGAGATGATAATTTTATTTAAAAACACAGAGACTTTTATTATATTTTGAAAATAAAACAGAAACTTACCATTTTTCACATACTTTACATGACGTTTTCATGTGCAGAGTGATTTTTTTTTTGCTAATTAAATCTACTGAAATATAGTTTAAAAAGTTAACCTTCAGTCTAATCTCAGGGCTTACAAGTGTTTGCCTCATGCATATAATTTTCAAATGATTAGGTTCAATGCCCTTTGTAAGTTCTGTAGTCATTAACTACCCAATTAATTAATTATTCTTTTTGTTTGAGGGTATTTAACTTATCTGTATGACAAAGTTGGCTGTGTTTCTGGTATTCCTGGAATATTTTATAATTAAATATTAATCTGAGAATGATATAATAAATGTAAATATCCATTCTTGTTCTAATCATAGGACAATTTACTAGTGATGATTAAAGTATGAAATGCATAATTTCAGACTTCAAATTCAGCACCACTGTTCTAGAAAATACTTTATAATCATCTTAAAGAGCCAAATAATTTTCAGAAGTACATAAGATTGTAAAGTTATATTTAAAGATGTTGCATTTTCTTATCAGATCTGCTAAATCTGGCCCAGTTCTGATTCCTTTGGCATTGGGTCTATGGATCATTACTAATTTTATCTTTAATGAAACATTGACCAATTATGCTAGGAATCAAAACATGACTCATGAACAATAGAACAATATTATGAAGAGGAATATAACAAAGATAGGAAAGAGAGCCATCAAGTTATGATGAATTCCAATTTGTTCACAAATTTACATGAGAGATACTAAATCTGTTCACAATTGACCCTCATATAAATTTATTAAATTTCACTTACAAAATACATTTAAATTTCATTTAATTTTTATTGGGAGTATCCTGGTTTTGGTTTTAAAAATACTTCAAAAGCCTACAAAAAAGAATACTAAAATCAATGAAAATGACTCTGCCTTTGATATATAAATTATATACCAAAAAGGAAAAGCATGCACATTTTTTTTTTCAAATGCTTACTTGCAACCATGTCGAGTGCACTGTCCTCTGCCAGAACAGAACTTGAGACACGATGGACCAATGTAAACTGCAGGAAAAAAGGAATCATGTAAAAGATGGTGACATAACTGGAAAAACGAGGAACACCAACAGTACAATTTTGTGAAGCAAAATCTATGAAATATGGCCTATTGCCTGTGTGTTTGGTAACAGGAATCCATCGTGCTATGTGACAGGGTAAGTGCTTAGTTACAAACCTGCTGGAAGTGCTCTGCCTTCCATAAATAACCTTTTCAAGATTTTAATGTTTTGTGCTAAAGAAAATAGGACCATATGACAGGGATTCCTTAACAGTGTCTCTTCTGCTAAAACATTTTCAGACTGAATATTACTGCATGTATTTTGACCTTTCTATACCATTTAGGTAGAAATGAAGAATTCACAAAGGATCAATTTGATACATCACAAAATGGAGAGAGATCCTAACTACAATGACCATTCTTATTTGGGGAAAAATCTACAACATTGTAAATGATTGTTACATATACTAATTCATTCTCCCTGGAAGTATGGTATTAAGAATCTGTTATTGAGCATAAAGTTTAATTCATAATGCAAACCTTTTTCCTTAAATACTGAGCTTGACTAAAAATGCAATGTTGCAAACCTATATTCTAATCTTTGGAATGTTTAAAAATGCTCAAGTTGTAGGTTCTGATATACTCAGACTCTAATACATTTAAAGATACTAAGTATTTTTGTAATTGGCACAATCAACAATTGAAACAACCCCAAAGTGGGACAAAACCAAAGAGGATTTGAGATATAACTAAGATGTTATGAAGACCTCACATATTCACTTTCAGGCACAAGACAATTTACCATCCATTATCACTTTCTTCTCTGCCCTCTAAGCATGTCACGATATTTAAACAATTCTATTTTAGAATAGACTTTCCTGTGGTCTCTACTCCTAGAAGCACATAATCCCTTCAGCCAATTAATAGGAGGAGTAATTCAAATGAGATGCAAAGCAGGCTGGTGGTGGAAAAAAACCTTGATGAAGGAAACTACTGGTTTAGAAGAGAAGAGATAGCAAGCCACATTATTAACAGCATTGGTTTTAGATGTCAGATAATCCTGGATTTGTATCTGGCTTCACCAAGAAACTTAACTGATTCATCCTGTTTAAGCCTCAGTGGTCCCATTCTTTAAAGTGGGAGAATGATATTCCTTGAAAGAGTTATTAACATGTTTTATGGCACCAGATGGTTATAATCATCATCACCATATTGGGGTCATTTCCACTGCCAACCTCCTGCCCTATGTTGTTTCAATGGGCTTCACTATACGCCAACTGCTGAGCCATCAGAATGGGGCTCTATTATTTCTTTAGCCTGGAAAAATGTATGGATTTTCTTTCCAGCACACTTGGTTTTATGGCTGTAGTAGAACCTGCTCCAGGTGCTTTGAGAGGAATATTGCACTCTGAAGAATTACTGTAGAGGCTGCCCTACAGTACATACATGCCATAGTTCAGAAAGTCTCCAGGGTGAAAACACAAAACCAACAATAACATAAGGCTTTCCAAACCAATGAAAAAACAGCGATTAATGATTTGTCATCCCGTCCTACTGAGTAGAGTCATTAGGACTCCTAAGTTTACAGTCTTCCTTTCCACAATGGTATGGAAAGCGCAGATTAGTTTTCTTTACTACTATTGTTAATGTAATATAGCTGAAAAAATAAAAATATGAAGCAAATATAATTTACCCTAGAATTTTCCATTTTGTGAAGATTTTTAGGATAACTTCCTACATACATATTTATTTATTTATTCTTTTTAGTTATATGTGATAGTAGGATGTATTTTGACATATTACACATAACATGGAATATAACTTCCCATTCTTGTGGGTTGTACATGATGTGGAGTTACACTGGTCGTGTATTTCATATACGAACATAAGAATTATGTTCAATTCATTCTACTGTCTTTCTCATTCTCTCTCCCCCCACTCCCTGTCCAATCCAGTGCAACTATTCCCTCCAACTCCTGCCTAACCTGAGTTAGCATCTGCATATCAAAGAGAACATTTGGCCTTTGGGGTGGACTGGCTTATTTTACTTAGCATAATAATCTCCAGCTCCATCCATTTACAGGCAAATGTCATAATTTTTTAACACTGAGTAATATTCCATTGTGTATATGTGTCACATTTTCTTTATCCATTCATCTGTTGAAGGGCACCTAGGTTGGCTCCAGAGCCTAGCTATTATGAATTGAGTTGCTGTGAACATTGATGTGGCCATGTCACTATAGCACACTGATTTTAAGTTCATTAGGTATAAACCAAGGAGTGGGATAGCTAGGTGCAAGTTTTCTGAAGAATCTCCATGCTGCTTTCCATAGTGGTTGCACCAGTTTGTCATCCCACCAGCAATGTACTCACATACTTTCTTTACAAATAGCAGGAGCTGGCTATTGTAAGGGAAGAACATACCTAACAGAATTATGATACTGGTCTGTTTCTTTCTCTATGTTTCTTTTGATGGTCATAATTCTGGAATTCCATACTGAAAGGGGGAGATTGCAGGGGAATTCTATAGCACTTGTTTCTCTTGGGAAGGAGTGTGTGTCTTCTCTTTGCCTTGTGAAGAAGCCAGAGACTGTTCCTGTTTTTGTGAAAACCTCACACAGGATGATAAGAGAATTGAAGAGATTCTGCCCTCAGTTTAATACACACTGCTACCCATATGCATTCTCTGTATCCTAGCCTCTTCCTACTATACCCAAAGCATGATGGTAGGAACCCAGATACGTGAAGTAGCTCTTTCTGACCCAAATCATATTATAATAGCCTTATTCAGAAAATCGAGATACTCTTCTCATAGGCTTTTATATATATACTTCATTGGACTCTCAGTTTCCTCACATGCTTTATTTCATTATTAATTTTGAAACTTCTTTTGTGATTATTAAAGTAATAAAAGTAATGAGCTTATGAGAGAACCCTTGAAAACTATAATAGTAGGAAAAACCCGTTCATATCCCACTACCCAGAGACACACGCTTGTTCCCTAGAGCTCATTAAAAGGTGTAGTAATTAAAATGCTATGCAAAATATTCTGTCAATGCCCTGTAATCCCAGCAACTCAGGAGGCTGAGGCAGGAGGATCACAAGTTCAAAGCCAGCTTCAACAACTTAGCAAGGCCTTAAGCAACTTAGCGATTCCTTGTTTTAAAATGAAAAATGAAAAGGGCTGAGGATGTGGCTGAGTGGTTAAGCATACCTGGGTTTAAACCCTGGTATCAAAAAACAAAAACAAAAGAAAAATCTGTCAATGGGGAAACTCTATTTTAACAAATTCAACTTTGGATGTTTTTACAAATGCACTATGTTTATAAAACTCACATGGCCTTCAAAGTGTGGGCTTTTTACTGGTCCTTTTTGAACATAAAATTTTTTAAAAATTCACATTGGTTTACGAGTAAGCCATCTTGCCTGAAGTTATTCCCAAATTTAAAGAACTTTATATATGTAATTAGCTTCTCAGTGTCTACATTATTCAAAAATAACAAAAGAAGATTAAGACATGGAAAAACCAACATTAAACAATTATGTAGGTTTTATAAAGTTGATCACAAATCTGTGACCATTGGCTGAAGTATTGACATTTTGTCCCTCTTTCCCTTCCTGTCTCTCTCCCTTTCCTGTCCTTGTAGTATAAACCTTCAGTCAAATGTATATACTCTGAAAACAGAAAATATTTGAATCCATCCATAATTAGAATAAAAAATCAGAAAATTGACTATTAATAACAAATGCAAGAAATTAGTCATCTAACCCTATAACTTAAAATATCTTTTTTCATTGTGCATCTGTCCTAAGTGTTATTGGCTTAAAAATGATGCAAATTGTCAACAATTTACTTAAAAACTTGTGTGTATATCCACTTTTTCCTTTTATGCTATTTTCTGAAAAAAGAGGCAGAAATTTCACCAGTATTTTAGAGATGATGTTGCTTTCAGTGTAGTGTCTGCAGCAAACAGATAAGTCTTCCAGATGTTATGACAGTTACTAAGAGAAGAATGAGTCTTATTTTAATACATGCAGGATGGTATTTATGTTAATTTTGCATAACACATTCAAATAAAATGTTAGGATATCCCTTGTCATCAACTGTGAATTTGAGTTTCAGGCCTTTAAGCATTTTTAGACTGTGTATGTTGAAACATTCTAGCATCTAATATTGCTGACTACACAGGCTTTTTTTTTTTTTTCTGATTGCGCATCCCTGGGTTTCTAACGGAATGCAAAGGAGAAAAGGAAGAAAGGGCGTTTAATGAATCTCAAGACCATGACTTAGAAATGTGATTAAGTCTGGGCTGACTAACAAAAGCACAGGAAGACTCCACATCAATGGCATGTGATTATGACAGGCATAAACACTAACCATTATCAATCGCCCACATGTTTCCAAGGATTGGTCCCATTTGCCTCCAACGGATCCTGGTGTCTTGGGTTAGTGCTGCGTTAGGGAGGGGAATCGTTATTCGGTTCCACCTGCAAAAAATTTAGCACAAAACCAGACTATGTTGACATCTTTTAAATCCATTTTATATGCGTGTGATGTTCCCATCTCTAGGTACTTGTAATAGCACTAAAGTTTCTCAATAAACTCTTTATGTTCACCTATGGAATTTGTGATAGTCTAAAAACAGACATACAACTTGTAAGAGCACCCATATCCTACTAGAGTAGTGGATTTATTCTTTATAGCAAGTGATATTTATTTTGTTTAGACATTATTTTTATAAAATGTTTTATTTATGATATATAAACATTGGACATATTAATGTGGTGTCATGTTATGTTTTGATACATTTATACATTCTGTAATGTTTAAATCAGGTTTTACAATACTCACAGCTTAGATATTAACCTACAGAAATCATCTGTGTAGAGATGGGGTGCTGATTAGCATCAATTACTTTTTAATTTTTTGCTACCCCTTGCCCTCTGCACATGTAAAAAGGGGTAGCAAAATGTTTTCTAAAAAGAAAACATTTCCCAACTTAATTTTGCTGTTCTTGTAAATATTTTTACTATGTAAATCATATTTATTCTGTTAAGTGGAAAGCATTACATAGCCATTTTAATTCTAGTAATTCTCAAAGGAATACATTTATGGTCTTTAATTTATGTGAAAAGAAGTGGAAAGTTTCTCAGAGAGAATGCATATCATTACCCAGATAGCAGATGGCAGAATAACATATAAACTCAGGTCTAATTCCAAAACTTAACTTTTCTATACTTCTCTATGCTGGCTCTTTCCATAAGTCTTATTTTGGCAGTAAGCCTTTTGGTAATAATCACAGGATTGCCATAACAGAATTTAAATTCATGTAGTCCAAAATATAAGTCAGGTACATGAAAAATGAATGACTGTATAAACTGTGATCTTGCATCAGCTTTAGCAAAAGTATTTCTCTCCTTCTTCAATGATACTACTTTTAAGGAGAAGTCAGATTCCTTATCTATTATATAAAAAATGCTATAGTTTCTGTATTACTCATTAATTTTCATTCTGCATCATGGAGAGAATTTACTCACCCGCTGTAGTTTTCGGAGGAGTAGATGGTGCTGTGGGGGAGGTGAGGGCCAGCACAGATCTCAGGTAAGCATTCAGTGTGCAGCAGGGACCAGGAACGCCCATGGTTAGTAGAAAACTCCAAGCTGACACTAGTAACAACAGAACAAGCACAACACAAAAGCGGCAAAGATTAAAAAATTACTTTTCATCTCTGCCTAAATACAATAAACATCTTTAGAACTAGTGTGAGATTTCTTTAAGATGGCTCTTTACTAAATGATTGCTTTCTCTTTCACCCAGGTCTGACCAGCCTTCAAAGGGCAAGCAGTTAAATTACTGCTATAATAACAAACTCCTTTAAAAGACAACAAATGGTAACTTGAGTCTGAGCTCTTGAATTTGATAGATGGCAAGGCAATTACCATGTCTCACACTGTCACTTCATCCTGTGAATGTGAGACACAAAAATTCTTAGAAAGGATCCCAGCAACACTTCTGCAAGTGAAACTGAGAAGTCATAGCTCTTGAAGTGCTAATTGATTTCCCTGCCTATTATTAGGGGGTCACTAGCCAACATGAGGTCAAGCTTGTTTTCAGTTGTTACTCTCTCAGCAATCTGTTGTAATGGATGGCTGCCACAGCGCATGCACACACCTCTCATACCTAAGATCATGCTCTTAGAATGAAGCCAATTCCTACTTAAAATCTACCCAGTCATAACCCACCTATTAACTGAAGGACTTCTCTTTTGGGAAAAATGTGTATTTTATTAATGGATATTTTATTAAAAATCCAGCTAAAAACCTACTGAGAAATTGTCTCTGATTTAACAGCCAAATTCATGTGTTCATTTTTAACTGTTAGTACACCCACAAAATAGGGTTTCCTACCTGTTACCAGGTTGATGTGTTCCACATCCCAGATTAATAGAAAACTGTATCATGTGAGACATTGTAGAAGGGAGAACAGGTAAGACGTGGAAAAAGTCTACAGCCCAGACATTCCTATTATGTCCTTGATGGTTCTTTTGCCTGAGACAAAATTTGGTAGCAGGAGTCTGAAGTTCAGGGTTGATGACCACGGACACCAAAGATGGAACCTTCCAAATAAAGGAAACCAAATCACTCATAACCTTTCCTATGTTAGTCAATGTGTATTCTCCTAGGTTCTCTCTAGTCATCGCTAAATACATAACTGCCATCTGTTGAGCATCAGGCAATAGCCCTGTGTTCCATTTGTTATTTCATGTAGAAGATGCTGTCAAGGAGCACTTTTTTTTTTTTTTTTTTTTTTTTTTTAGTGACTCAGAATTCCTCCTTTGAAGACAAGTGTGGCTTCTTGTGTGTGATTGATCCGGTTCTCTGTTCAAAGACAAGTTGATCTAAGGTTTTAAAAAGTTATTAAAGCATATTTATCCATTTTATCTACATTAGCACAAGACAAAGGCAACTTGACATTTACTTGGCTTTATCAATAGTGCTTTGAAAAGTGGAGTTGTATGATATTAATGGTTTTCCAAACCAGGTATTCTGAAAATAGTACTCTAAGCAGAAACTTTCAGAGCCAATGAGTTAATGTATAACTTATACAATTGATTTGGTCTGAGACATGCAGATGCCAGACCAGATATAACCCCACCATGTCCCTGATGTGAAAGTAGTTCACTAAGAAATCCCAATATCCAGCATGTTCCCAAGTGGTATAACATGGGAACATGCTGGATATTGTCATCAATATTGGAGATAAAGCTGACTAATGAGGATGTGGGTATAGTCTCAGCACAGGTAAGTCTATTATAATAAAAATAATTTAAATCTGATTCCCTATGACAAGCATCTCACATGATTTGACGATATTTGCAAATAACCAGAGACAACATTTGCCCTGTATCCACAGGGCAAAGGAAAAAGGTCAACCTCAGTCACTCTAATTAGCAAAGAAGAAAGCAAAGGTAACATAAAAGTTCTGTTACAATGTCATCTGCCTAACAAATCTCAAAAGGCTGGATAAATACTGATTAAGCTTGATAGCAAGGCTGTAAGGCTGCATAATTACAGTCATATTTAGAGCTTTCCTGGGGACAAGAATAACTGTCAGTCAGAGTATTTGGTTCCATTTTATTATTGCTGATGGGCTATAATTCTTTCTTCTTGATAAAATCTAATTTTTATTTGTATCAGAAATAAAAGTGAATATTAAAATGTCCATGTCACTTTTTTTTTAAACTGTCAATTTCTTGGGCTACCAGGAAAGAGATTTATTCTCTGTATCTGGCATGGTCTTCATGGTTTTGACTTTGGCTTGTCTGGGGAGTTGTGAGGTGAGCATTTGGCACAAGGATTGGAAGTTGTACCTTATATGAGGAATAAGAAAGAGTATCCAGTGCAATGTGCTCTTTTCTTCCTTCTATCTTTGCATACAAGATGATGTCATTTTCGTGAGAATCTCCAGGGTCACAAATTCCTCCTGCACCAAATAAAAATTTCATGGTGTTAGTACCGATGTGCATTCCCCAAACATCAAATACAGTGTTAAATTTCAGAATAAGAAATAACTATGCCACCCAGATGTCACTTAATAATCCTAGGGGCTGCAGTTGTAGCTCAGTGGTAGAACACTTTCCTCACACGTGTTAGGCACTGGATTTGATCCTCAGCACCACAAAAAATAAAATAAATAAAACAAAGGTATTGTGTTCACCTACAACTAAAAAAAAAATGATCCTAAACAAAGATAATCAAACCCAAGGAAATCCTTCATGAAGATAGTTCAGATGAGCCATGCTAAAGACTTGATATTTGTGAAGGTCAAAGTAACTATTTGCTTAATGGGATTACTGAAGTAAATGTCTGTGTGTAGCAGGACAACATGTCTCTGTTTCAACCCACATTAAAAATGATATGCTTTTGGGGAGAGAAAGGGGCTGAATTAGAGCAAATTATATTCCATCCTTTTATAAATTACATCAAAATGAGTTCTAGTGTAATGTATAACTAAAAAGAATCAATAAAAATATGTGCTCTTGCTTTTTAATAAACCATTACTTTCTTATATTTGAGGTCTTTATGTTCAAAGTTCAGAACCTATTGATTATGATTTTAAAACAAGTTTGGTGATGCACTGCATTAAAGACTTATAAAGTAGTGTCATTCAGGATGTTGCAAAGTAATACCTATGGTATTTTAGCATATATATTTGTATTTTAAGTGAGGTTCATTTTACATTTTTCATTTTTATATTTGGTACTTCATTTGATTGTTGGAAGGTACATAAAGTAGTTATCCACTATCTACTTCACAGTCCACATGAAATGATATGCTATTAGAACTGGAAGGTACCTAAGATTTTTCTGATGATGAAATTGAATATCAGGGAAGGTACTGGAAGTTCAAAATCATTTAACCAGCTGGTGGAAAAGCCACGAGTAGATACAAGTCTTTTACCCTTTGATCCTCTGTATTTTAGTCAGCATTTTCATTGCTGTGACCAAAAGACCTGACTGCAACAATTTTAGAGGAGGAAGAGTTTATTTGAGGCTCACAGTTTTAGAGGTGGTGGAAGGATGTGGTGGAGGAAAACAGCTTAGGACATAACCATCAGGAAGCAGAATGAGAACTTGCTCACCAGGGACAAAATGTATACCCCAAAGGCACACTCCCAGTGATCTACTTCCTCTAGCCACACCCTACCTGCCTAGTTACACGCCTCCCATCATCCATTCAAGTGAATTAATGCATTGATTCAGTTAAGGCTTTCATAACCCAATCATTTTACTTCTAAACTTTCTTGCATTATCTCACACATGAGCTTTTGGGGGACACTTCATATCTAAACCATAACATTGTTCTTTTCACTACTGTGCTTTGCCAATAATTCTTGCTATTTCGGACTTCTATCCATCGTCTGCATAACCTGGATTTTAAAGGATCCCATGTCTAACTAGATGCCTCTCCCCACCCACCATTATCCTTCATATCAGTTATAATCATGACAACAGAAGTGTGAATGTGTATATGAAATTACTGGAAAATATCCTATCCTTAAGGCCCAAAGTTTGTAACATTATTACAAACTTTTATTATTATTATTATTTTTTGTGGTGGTGGGGATTGAACCTAGGACCTTGTGCACGCAAGGTGAGCAGTTTACCAACTGAGTTATATTCCCAGCCCCACAAACTTTAATTATTATCTGAAAAATTCTTTCAGTTCTTAAATCAGCCACTTTGAATGTTAATTTTTATCTATAGGCACCTGCTGTTGCTAGCACTCTATGGTGCCAGTAATGCAATCCCAGAGTTCTAGAATGAGATTACCCTTTGAGAATTAAACTAGTAAAATAAATAATGGTTGAGACTCTCAATGTGAAATAAAACACACCAAGAAAGGGTCAATTGCTTATAAATGGTTGATTCAAAATCCACCAGCGTAACTGATTCTGATCTTGGGAAGAAATGATTTGCTAAGTGATGTTAAATAAGAAAACTAGAAAGAATCCAATCAGTACAAGAAATTTCATAATAATAGAAGAAATATTAGCAAAAAAAGAAGGACATTCATAGAGCAAGACTTTGACAGGATATCTATAGCCTGGACAGGAATAAAAGGATTTTTTAATGATAAAGGCAAGCCCTGTTAATTCATTTGGCAAGAAGTATCCTGCAATGAAGAATGATATATCAGATTATCATAGTTCTGAAATTCTTGCCATTAAAATGGCTGGGTGAAAGGTATATCTGATTTGATCCTTTAAACATTGTTTATTCCTTAATGCTTAACAGTTAAAATTGTCATACTTATTGAGAAGAATTATGATTTGTCCATAAGCCTCCTCAGAGCTTTTAGCAGGAGCCAGTCTCCAAGATCCCCTTTCTGGGATTAATAAAGAAAATTGATTTTTTTTTTCTGAATCTATAAGCCTGAGACTTGCATAGTGACAGTAATGACTCCACCAAGGTCACCAGTAAAGCCCATTTTGATTGGCAAGCTGTCTTATTTATATAACTTCCTTAAAATTTCATCTTCCTAAATGCAACAATTCTCAATAATCTAAACCAATAGTTAAACAGATGACTTGTACTTGCTTTGGAAGCACACTACTGGAATTATACTGTGCAATTACTCTAAACTCAATTCTCCTAGGCTAATTCTAAAATTATTTGGCATTTTTGAGAAGCACCGCTGGAAGTAACCCAATAAATTATCTTGATTGCAGAGAAGCCAGGGTCTGGCTTGTAAACTAAGCTTCTTTAAGAGACTAGAGGATTCTGGGAGTTTGCTACTAGCGTATCTAGTTGAGCCAGAGAAGGAGGAAGTTCAGCACACATTCTCACTCTATTGTGTGTTCCTAGAGCTGCCTAGGGGTTTGTGGGATAGCAGTAAATTACAGGGTGGAGCTGTGGAAATTAACTTCCATATTTGGTCAAAAAGGTTTGGAGAGTAGATTGAGATTCCGGCTCATGACATACTGACCTTACAATTCAGTCACTTGTGAGAAAATCTGCCTGATAATATATTTAATTCCCAAAGAGGACGGAGGAGAGTGATTCCAGGTGGGATGACAGGGAAATGATCTGCAGCATGGAGAATGCCACAGAGAATAAGGTCAAATAGGACAAGGCTGAGAGATCAGCAGGGACTTTTGAGAAAGCATTCCCAGTGTGAAATGCCTGGGAAACCAAAGCACATGGAGTTTAAAAAAAAAAATAAATAAAGTCTGCTCCTTCAAGAACTTATTCCATAGAGTTAAGAAGAGATATGGTCTGGATCTTGAGGAAAGGGCAGTATCTGTGGTTTTCCAGTTTCACAAAGAATTGACGGTGGAAATGGTGTTAGGCAATATCTGGAACAGGGTTTTATTTTGGGCCAGACTTTCGAGCACTTACTGTGTGCAGTGATATAGTCAGCTTTGTGTTGTTGGGACTGAAACATCCAACAAGAACAACTTAGAGGAGGAAAAGTTTATTTTGGCTCATAATATCAGAGGCCTCAGTCCACAGACGACTGCATTGCACTTGGACAAAGGTGAGACATTAAATCATGGTAGAAGGTCAAGGATCCAGGGATAATATAATCCCCAAGCAACCCCTCAGTGACCTACATCCTTCAGCATATTCTACCTGACTATAGTTACCACCCATTAATCCATTTAAATTTTTAATCCACTGATTATATTACAGTCCATCACAATCTAATCATTTTACCTCTGAACATGTCTTTATTGTCTCACACATGAGCTTTCTGGGACACCTCAATTATAACAGTTCTATAATGAGCCCATACTACCAAAGTCAAGTCTGTAGTTAACATTATTTTGTTTGACTCCAAATTTACACTACCACTCAGAAGGGAAGTCTTGGATGATAGTATTTGTTTTCCTGTGTGTTGTTTGTTAAGTGGTATTGAGGATTGAACCCAGGGCCTCATGCATGCTAGGCAAGCACTCTACCATTGAGCTATATCCCCAGCCTGAATGATGGTATTTATAAAGCATTAACATTTGGCATGTAGATATGTTTGCCACAGGTAAATTTGCCTATTTAAATATTTATAGGATTAAGTAATATGAACTGAAAATAGAGAAAGTAGATATGATAATAATGTAGATCTCATCCTAATGTATGCTTGCTGCTCAAGGTCAACCACCCATAGAGAACATCTTGTGATTTTGACATTAGCATCATAGTTTTAGCATTTATTACACACTTCAATGTTTTGATAAGTACAGTTAGTAAAGTCACCGTAAATGATAGTGTCTGGAGGAAAGGATCCATGTTAAAAACAAAATTTTCCTTTTAGAAAAATCAGGTTTTTTTAAAAAATTGAGTATTGAGCACATTTGCAGGCTTACCAGGAAAAAGAACTACAAAGGTTAAAGGTCACAGGTGGTGTGGGTTTGCTGCACCACACCTAAAGACACAGGACCCAAATTATCAATTCTCTGTGATTTCATTAACTTGTTCCCTGTGCCCTCTGTGCTTTCCTAAGAACAGTCCATGAACTGCATCTGCTTGTCAGAGAGACACAAAACTTGTGGGAGCCTCGCCCAGCCCAGAATGGCAGAAGAAGGTCCAAAAGGAGCCAAGACATTAAAATGTTGATAGATTTTATCTGAAAGAGCCCTCTGAGGGTAATTTATCAGTTCTGGGAAGTTTCAGTGACAGCAGCTCCTACAAGAAGAAATGAATTCTTCCTTAGCTTCATAGCCTTTGATGCATTGTGGAAAGTAGCACTCAGGGGGCATCTCGCATAGCGATGAATGCAAAAAAGGGTTTCAATAAAAGCTAGATGAATGGCTGTTTTTAAGTATTTTAAATACTGTTTTAAGTAGCATTTTAGATACTTCTTATACCAGGAAAGTGATTTTTTTGAGGCTTTGCTATTTGCAGAGCGTTGGACTAGAAGAGGAAATACATCTTGACTTCAAAAAATTTGTTATTTAGTGAGGAAAAACAAGACTGATACAGGAGTCTCTCTTATTCCTAATTTTGTTTCCATTGTTTATTTTCCATGGTCAACTACAGTCTGAAAATATTAACGTCTGTCCTGCCTTGTCCAAGACAGAGAGACCACAATTACATAATATTTATTGCAGTTATTACAATTGTTCTATTTTATTAGTAGTTATTGTTATCAATCCCATACTATGCCTAATATATCAATCAAATTGTATCATAGATATGTGTATGTATAAAAAATCAGTATATATAGGGTACAGTACTATCTGTGGCTTCAGGTATCCATTGGAGATTTTTGAACATATTAATAAGGAGGATATGTTGCTACTTATATGAAAAAATGACTAGAAACTGTTGTGCACCACAGTTGTAGTAAAAATGCAGAGAAAAAAGATATAAATATGAGCTAAAAGAACTGAACACATTGTAGATGCTAATAAATACTTATTGGAGGACCAATAAACAAATAATCAAATGAATGATGTCTGTTAGGTTATTTTTGTCCTGTTCATTGAATTCTGGCTCTAAAAACAGTGCTGAATACTGGCCCTTAATGAATTTGTGTTTGAATAGATGAATGTATAAACAAAGGAAACAGACTTTGAACTGAATTTTGGAAACTGAAATTACATTCACAGAAATCTGATATGAAGCAAGCATATAATATATCATGGACAGGGTCTGAGGAGGAGGGAGTATGATGCCCTTTAGATTAACAATTAGCCACCGATACTCCAAAGGTGCCAGAGGGGTTATTTATAAACCATCTTATGATAAATCCCTTCCCATAGTACTTTTTTCCCACTAGCTATCAAAGTTTCAGTTTTTTCTATAGGTCCAGTCTTATCCTATCCCACCATATCCTACCTTACCCTCTCCTTTCCTCTCCTGTCCTAAAATAGACACCTTCCCTGGATACTGTGGTTTCCTCAAGATCCAGACTTCATTTGTTTTCTTAACTCTATGATGACATTCTTGAAGGAGCAGTCCTAGTTCAGTGACATGTTATTTTCTTTCTTTTTTTTTTTTTTTTAACTCCATGTACTTTGGTTTCCCAGATGTACACATTAGGGATGCTCTCTGGAAGGTCACTGGTGGCCTCTCAGCTTTTTCCTGGTTGGCCTTTCTCTTTGTGGCATTCTGTACACTGCAGATCACCTCCTGTCACCCCACTTGGATCACCCACTCTCTTTCATCCTCCTTTGGTGTCCAATGACAGACCTTCTTCAGACCTCCTTTGAAACCCGTTCTCAGTCTCCTTTGCCCACTCTGTCCTTCTACCTGTATCTAATTGAGGGTTCTTCCTAAGAATTTTTCAGATCTTATGCTACTTCCACTTGGGAGACATGGCAAGCCCAAGGGTTCCAGTTGTCACCTGCATGTGGAAGATTTTAAAATCTGACTCAAACCCTGAATAGAATTTCTTCTTTCCCATGACTTTCTAGAAACCCTAGTCTTAACATATCTAATAACAAAATATTTTCCACACTTGCCTCCTTTTTTTTTTTTGATATTTCCTAGTTTAGGAAAATGACACTATTTTTCCAGTCACCCTGAAGAGAAATCTGTGTCCTCTCCAGTAAAGTTCTCACCCCCCCCCCTCACAGTCAACTCTTCAATTATCCCCTCTCTGTCCCTTCTGTGACATTACCACCATTACTGCCTGGATCCTTTTGTTGCTCGGACTAGTGCAATAGCCTCCTGATTTAGGGTAGCTGGATAAACACATTGCATGGAAAATATTTATACAAAAATTATTGTTTGTCTGTAATATGTTTAATTAGGGTTGCATTTTTTCTTTTACCTTTTTCTTTTTCTCTCTCTCTTTCTTCCATCTGACAAACTTGTCCTAACTAGAATACTGCCTTCTGATTTCATATTGTTTCAATCTTTCTTTAATTCTTTTGTCAGAATCATCATTCTAAAGCCCACCAGATGGTATTCTACAGAACCAACAAGAACCCTCTGATGGCCCAAGTAACCTAGAAAAAGAAAACTCTTCAGGATTAAAGAAAATCACTACTCAGCTCCAATTCACTTTTCTAGCTCTGTCTTCCATGCTTCCATTCATCTATGTGTGAGAAATCACCCAGCCCCAAACATACCATGTACTTTTATTTTCATGCTTTCCCCCCCCCACAAATGGCTTAGCTTAGAATTCTCTTCTTCCTTTAAATGCAAATCATGCCCAGTCTTCAAGGCGGAGTTCAAATGCCATCTCCTTTATGAAGCTTTACCTTTATTCCTCCACTACAGTGTCCCACTGTGATTGCTCAGGGTTTTTCCTGCACTTCCATAGCAGTTTCATTCCACTACAGCAGCCTGCATTCTCCCTTGTACATAGTTAGGTGTTACTTGTGGGCAGGAGCTATGTCTAAGTAATTTTTATATCCATAGCAACAAAGAGATGTAAGTCTATGTATTACGTACTGTTTTGAGTGCTTTGTGGGTATTAACTCATTTGACCAGCAACACTGTGATTCTGGTGGCATTATTCTCCCAAGTTGTAATCTCTACACATCCTAGTTCCGAGCTCTACATTTAATAGACATTTATTACTTTTAATGGAATGGAGATGATTTATTTGGGATAATGCACTTCTTTGGGTTCATTCGAGTTAATTTTCCTGTATAATCAACACTATTTTTAATTCATTAGTTAATAACTTGCTTTGCTCTAGAAAGAAATAAAGATGACTTAATATCTCACATGTAGACACTTATAAAAAGGAATTTACACAATGAGGACTTAATCTTATATAAACATACTTAACTGGGTTGCTTTACTGTGAAAAAGTCAAGAATTCAAATATATTATGTAAAAAAATGGTAAAAAGGGAAAAAATATAAATTAGATTGGCATAATAAATATTCATTCCAACTTTTTTTTTTTTTTGCAATAGGTTTCTCAGGAATCGCCTTCAATAAAATGAGAGACAGCATGAACATGAATTATTTAGAGGAAATGAACTCTGGGCCTTTAAATATACAAACCATTTCAAAGTCAAGGCAAGGATTTTCTTAAATGTGAGATTACATTATTTTCTATCTATGACTTCTCAGTTATCAAACAGATCATTATTGGAAACGAGTTAGCATCACACAGGCAATATGCTTGAGAGCATGATACAGTCCTGAGGTTTACCATGCAAATCTGAGCTGGATGATTGCCAAAGAGGTGAATTGAGGAATGTGAGATAAATAGCCACATCCAAAGAAGTCTAGATTCAGGAGACCTGTTTGTCCTGCTGAACTGACATCTCTGCTAGGAAGTTCAAAGGTAGACAATGTTTGTTTCCTGTTTCACTTCCAGATGTTGCCTGTGCTTTCCCAGTCACTCAACAAAGAAGGCATGTGACAACTACACACATTTCTGGAATGACATCAGGAAAAAACATGTCACCATGGCTCTTGTTGACTAGCAGGCTAAATTTGGGGGGGAGGGTGGTTCACCAATTTCAAACCCCTAATTCTTCCCTGGGTATTTTTCCAGCTTTGTTTACTCTAAAATAAATCTAAAGAAAATCGTGGCTTACGAATATTTCCTTTCTTTATGTATTTGCAAAAATAATATAGAGAATATTATTAAAGAATGATAAAATGTTATAAACTTGTTTCTTTTACAGTCTCTCTCAACAAAGAGATTAGGCAATAATGGGATATGCATTGAAAACAAATGACTTACCCTAACAGACTGCTTTTTTGGTGAGGTTACTGGCTATGGACAGAGGAGTTGCTTTGCTCTTAGCTTTTCTCGTATTGTCTTCTCAGCCATGACCATAGAGCGCCAGGTGAAGGAAGGTATTGTGGCATTTTTCTTGAGGCCTAGTCATGGCATGCTAATACTAGATCTTGGCAAGAAGATACCAGCAGGGCCCATGCCATAGGCCTTTGCTCTGTCATATTTCATGAATTTTCATTTTATATAGTAGATAACAAACAATCTTACTTCTTATGAATAAGTCCTAGACTGGAATCTGCCCTAAGGTCAACAAAGTTTGTTCAAAATGTACCTACCCATAACGAAGTAAAATCTCAGGTTCCCGTAACCAGTAGTGTCCATGTATGGAGTGCATAATTTCCTCTCTCCGTCTTTGAGGAAGACCATTGATAAACCTGATTCTATTGTTCCGCACTCGGTACCGACAACAGCTCCCAAGATGTCCCATCTTAAAAAAAAAAAAAAAAAGTCATTGAGAGCAAATCTTTACAAACTAAATATTCTGTTTTTAACTAAGAACATTTATTTAGCAATGAATGATTCTGAAATAAAGGTGCAGTACTGCAGACTTTAGGCAATGAATATACTTGGAACACATCCCATTCACAGTTATGGTTCTTCTTTAGAGAGACAATTTTAATTAGTACTATGCTAGTTTGTCTACCATATGGCAGCAGCGTGCTCCCAAGTTGGACAGTGTTTACTCTCAAAGTACTTGCAGTTCAGTTCAGGAATCAAATATGAACTAAGGAAACAGAGAACCATGGAAAGCAGTATCATAATATAAACCCTTGCATGGTATTTTGCATATTAAAAATAATTATAGAATGAAAAGCTGTAATAGCTGCCAAAAGTCCAGCAAGTTTTCAAAAAGGAGACAGGATTTAAAATGGGTCTGGTCCAATAGGTCTTTGGATATGTACAAGAGAATCAAAATAGCTAACTCCTATTTAGCGCTAACTTAGATGTCAGCTCCTTTTCTAGACTGACATATTCTTCACATATTATATGCACTTAATTCTCACAGTAACCCCATATGAAAGTAACTATTTCTATCCTAATTTTTTCAAGTTATTTATTTATTTATTTTGGTACTGGGGATTGAACCCAAAGGTACTTAACCACGGAGCCACATCCCTAGTCCTTTTTGTTTTTAATTTTGAGATAGGGTCTCTTTAGATTGCTTGGGACCTTGTTAAGTTGCGGAAGCTGTCTTGAACTTGTGTGATCCTTATGTCTCAGCCTTCTGAGTCTCTGGAATTACATGCCCAGTTCTATCACAATTTTGGATGGAGGAACTGAGATTCAGAGAAGTTTAGGACAGAAAACAAAGAATGGGGATGGTACTCAAATCCATGCAATCTGACTTGAGAGCCTGTCATATACTGTATTTGGGGTTGATGACAACATGTGAGTAGTGGCTGACACTATTAACAGTGAGATATCAACAGATGGTGGAGAGTGCATACTGGGGAACAGCAAAAACTATATTTGATTAGTAAATTGGAAGCAACTCATGAAGAGCTCAGAAAGAGGATTTCAGATTCCATTCAGTAGCCCTCAGGGTGATATTTCTAAAATGCAAACATGATTATGTCTCTCCTTTGCTTTTAAGGTCTTTCAGTGGCTCTCCATTGCTAACCAACAAATTCCAAACTCCTTAATGCAGAATATAAGGTCCTTTCCTAGCTCCACCTTTATACCAACTCTTTGGCTACATAACATGAATTTGAAGTTATTAAATTATTGTTTGTCAGGCCTCCATAGCTTTAGTCACTGTCTACTGGTGAACTCAGAGTCATTCTCCAAGATGTCCTTTAAATATTGTACACCTTCCATAGGGACCTTCCCAGACTCCCTTACTTCCCCTAAATAGCCACACCATCTCTCTGACTTAGATTCTTCCCTCATGATGCTCACTGCATATTGCTATTACTTCTTTATATGCCTTTCTTTATCTTGATGTGTGAACTCCTAAGACAGGTATTTTATTTTTATATTCTTAAATTTAGCCCAGTGTCCAATACCCAGTAGAAGCTCAATAATTCTGTGGAATTATGGAAGTATCAAAGGATTCCAGATCCAGAGAGGGTGTAAAACCTAATCCAATGGGCTTCCTGAATCCCAGCTTCACTTTCCTCTGCTTTCTGTAGCTTCATCTTTACCCTGTCTTGTGAGACAACTCACTCTTTGTAGAGAGTAAGAAAACAGTTCCTTCTGCCCTTGCCACCCAGACCTTCCAAGGTTGAGAAAGGCCAAGGGCAGGTCTGATTTCTACTCCTTCTCTCAGATTGGTGATATGATATTTCAGTCACAAGGTCCCCTGTATCTAGACTTAATGACTGGTGACACCATGGTTGCCCATCTTTGACTTCAGTCCTCCTTCCACATTGAAGTCATAGCTTTGGAGGTCAAGATTCTCTGCCTGATGGATCTTCGCGAAACCATCCGCCTATCTAGACCCAAGACTTGACATGACCACTGGGCTTTACCTTATCCATCAGCCTTGGCTCTGGGCACACACTTTAAATGTTCAATATGTTCAGAAAGATTTTTAGGTTTTGATCTCTTTTCAAGATTCAAGAGCTTAAATGAATAATCTTATATAACATTGGATCCTTTCTTCCCCCAAATGCCTCTCTTCTTGTCTATAATCTCTCTTCTCCCATTACAAATCTGATTCCTCTGTCTTTTCCCCTTCCTAAGTCTGACCCATCTGTTACCACCCAAGTGCTGGTTTTGACAGTGAGAAGTGAAAATAAACTAGTAGGTCAGAGAATGCTCAGAGCTCTAAGCATTTATAGCACAACACAATGAAGAGGCCTTTCAAACTACTCAAAGAGAAATCTTGTAAAAATTTTATTATTATTTTTAATTATAACAGAAGTCAGAGATTGTTTTTTTTTTTTTTTTGAAGAATGACCATAAACTTCTGATGTACACTGAGGTTATTTCCATGTTTTTGTCATTACTAGCAGGGGTGCACTCAAGGTCCTGTGTAAATGTTGACATGCACACAGCCTTTCTTTGCTGTGTCTGTGAGAGAGGATGCCTAATCCCCTAAGGCACTCATTGCATTACTGATTTTTTTTTTTCTTTGCATTCACAATGGTACTACCTATGTTCACCTTAGGAGAATTGAAAAAATAGTGACTCAGATTATTTTCTGTGTTATGGGGTTCTCATAAGAATCTCAGTTGTGAAACGTTAACAGGAGTACCATGTCTGGAAAAGGAATTACTGGGAGACATGTCACTTCCTTATCACTCTGCTCTTCAACAAAACAATTGGATAAATACCCGTTCCCATCAGGAGGGTTTAAGATCTCTATCTCCCCACAAGTTCACCTTCACTTGATTTTGTCAAACTTTTATAATTTGGCCTAAGAGATGGAAATAAAACTTTATCACACTTTGACATTTCTGTGATTACTAATGAGGCTGGAAATCTTTTCATGTTTATGGCCAGTTGGGGCTGCTCTTTGAGTTGTCTATTTCTGACTTTTGTCCTTTTTCTACTAGGATCTGTCTCTTCTGGCTCATTTCCTTGTGATTTAAATTTTGTTTACTCTGGATAGTAACAGTAATCTTTCCTTGGCTAGTAACCTTTTCTTTTTTTTTTCATTATGTTTATGTGTCTTTGGGTAATATAAAAAGTTTTAAATTTATCTTTTATTTGTGGCTTGTAACTTTTTTCTGTTCAATAAATCTTTCCCTACCCTGAGAACATAAAGAGATTCCCTTGTACTTTTTCATATGATTTTAAAATTTTGTTTCTTACATTTATGTAGTTTTAATTCATTTGAAATTGATTTTGGATAATAAATAAATTTGAGATCCAATTTTATTCTTTCTATACAGGCAACTGGTTATTCCAGCACCATTCACAATTTCCTCTTCAAATGATTGACTGCTAATGCCACTTCTGTCACAAAATAATCTCCTATAAATGTCTCCAGGCTCCAGCCCCATTAGCCTACACAGCTATCTCTATGTTGAAATCAAGTGGTTTTAATTGCTATTTCTGTATAATAACTCTTGATAGCTGCCCCCCTCCCCACATGCCTTTCACTTCTTCACACTTGGCCTTGGCTGTTCTTGTCTGTGCTTATTCCTCCTAATGAATATGAGAATCACCTTGTTGAGTTCCATGCAAAACCCCGCTTGGACCTGGTTACAAATCCACCGTTTCTGATTTTACTCAAAAGAAATAATCCAATTTAAGTTGTTGCTTCTCTATAAAAAATCTTTTTTTCTCTATTTGATTTTTTTGGGGGGTCTTGGTCTTTGGTATTCCAAAGGTTTTTGATGAATGAAGGTGTAGGTTATTTTATTTCTTATGCTTTGAGGACCGGATCAGCCTTGTCATTTTGAGGATTCATATCTTTAATCAGATCTGGAAAATTGTAAGTCACTGTCTTTAATATATTAACTTTTGCCCATTCTTTCTACATTTGTTCTGAAGCTTTCACTAGACTATATATTTTATGTTATATTTTCCATGTCTCACACTTATTATCTTTATTTCTTTCTATACTGCATATTCTCTGCTATTCTCTCAGTTCTATTTTTAGTATAGTATTCTAATTATTTAGCTCTTTCTAACTTTTAAAAACTACATAGTGAATATTTAATTCTATGATTGTATTTTTCATTTTAAAAAGCTCTCCTCGGTGCTTTTTAGCATCTATTAGGTTTTTAAAATAGTATCCCTTCTTTTAAAAAAATTCTTTAAAGTAATTTAATCATGTTTGTTTTATATCTCCCTCATATTTCTCTTTTACTAATTTCTCCTTTTTATGTATTTGCTGACTGTCCTTTTTGATGTATCATAAGATCATTTAGATGATAGTTTTACATTGTGAGTTTACCTTATTTCATTATGGAATTATTTCCATTGTGAATTCCACACACCTTGCAGGAGGGTTTCATATTTGTGTTTATGAGCACTTTGAAGCTTCCCTGGCTCTGAATTCTTTTTGACATTAATTTTTCAGTTAAGCATTTTCTTATAACCCAGGTAGAATGAATGTGAATTTTACATTTGTTTAGGGTTTCCGTTCTCCTGGGAATGGAATCAATGGAAGGAGCTATTACCCCAATTACTTCTTTATGGAGGAGGGGCTTTTCAGGATCCCAGCTTTATACAGGAATATCAGTTCTAGCTGCCATCTGCCAAGTGTCCTGTATGGGTATTTTAACCCAAATTGTTAGCCTTAGATTATACGGGGTGTGGTAGGCTCTGAACTATCTAAATGTGAGCTGGAAAGCTAACCATCTAGGTTTAATCTTTGCTCCTAGCATCTTCTCATTTTCTTTCCCTATGCTATGGCTAAGCATTAAAAAAAATTATCATACTAATCCAACATTTCTATGTGTTTGGTAGAGGGAAAAGGACCATGTGAACTCAAATTTGTCATCACAATTTCAAATTTTTTAGCAGGATGGTACTATTGACAATGATGAGAAATGAAAAGAAAAAATTAGTTCATTTTAGGCCTTCGTTTAATTATCTTAGGGGTGTTAACAACAAATTAAAGGGTTATGTAATCTTTCAGATCAGTAAGTGACTTTTTTCAAGTAGTATTCAATATTTTAAAATGTTAAATAATCACCAATTTTTAAACACAGATTGGCTATTAACTCTTCCACTTATCTTTAAACATTAAAATTACATACTCTGTATCCTTGGTGACTTTATTATAAAGAAAGTAATTTCATAAATAAGAAAGCAAACAATTGTTAGTTGCTAAATATTAACAGTTCTCCAAGGTATGGAGATGTGTTCCCTTCTAAGAAAATAAATATAATGATTATTAGCCATAAGTTAAGAAATATTGAAAAGCATCTCTAAAAAAGAAAAGAAAGCATCTCTAAGCAGCGTATTTAAGCCACAGTTCATCTCTCAACAGTCACTAGTTCCACAAAATTTCATAAAGCAGACTAATTTTGCTGTAAGTCAATATGTACAAATAGAATTATAGCTATTTTAGGTAAAATGTTAAATTATTCTAGTTAAAAACATGTTTTTCATATTTCTTTTACAAAATTCATCAACTGTAGTTGCTTAATTCTATTTGCAAAGCAAAGGTCATTCAAGGAAATAAATTCTAGGTACACCAAATAAATAATATATAACCATACTACCACACAACTGGCAACAGATATTGAGGGTGATATAATAATGACACAATTACATGCATAATAATTTTAGGGATTTATTTTATGATAAAAGATTAATATTTTGAATTTGTACACAGTATTTTAAAAATTTAATATTTAAAAACTCATTTCTTCTTATTTTCTCTTATTTCTTCCACTTGTTTCTGGTCATGTCTAATTGGTGAGTTGTTATTTGCCAACTAACTTGTCCATAGAGGTAACTAACTAGGAGACATAGAGGTAAAGGGCTTGCCTGAGTCTACTGTCTAGCTCTAAACCTGACATCTCCTATTTCTCAGTTTACTGTGATCTTAGTAGTTACTGTTCTAAAGAGGGAATTTCACTAGGATGATATGTTGAACCTTCCCAATTTATAACAGATTTAGAACCAAAACCTTAGGAAATGCACATGTGCGTGCAACACCCCTTCCCCCCACACACACCCACACAGATTATATCAATCATTCAAAGAATACATACAAGTAATAACTTTTTGTAACAGCTCTTCCTGGTACTGGTTCACTTGTAAATTAACCAGGAGTCTCTCCTGACGCATACATGAAAAACTTCACACTGGTTCATTGGTCTTTTACTTGCTCCATTTATCCCAATTAAACCACTCAGCCTACTGATCCACGAAGCAAGTTAAAGTTATAAATGATGCAGATGATGACTCCTTTTAGACATTTATCTGCTTTAGAGCATTTTTAAAGGGAAAAACTAAATTGCAAAAGATGGAATTGTCATAGACTAAAAGAACCTTCTATTCAAGTGAGAAATGAGATAAGTAGCCACTGTCTCTTAATTATTTGTTGTAAATAACTTTTCTAGATTAATCTGAAATGAATTATTTTCACAACCTCAACCATAAAGCTGTCTGAAATTCGATTCAGACTGTTCATGTATTATCAATCTTTATTTTAAAGTCCAACATACCCAATTTTACTCTTGTCTTTATTTTTCCTGCTAAAGCTGTTAGAAGATAACAAAAATGGAGGCAATGTCTTTTGAAACTGAAATATTTATAATCAAATGGAATGGGAAAGTTTAGTCTACTTTGAAGAGAAAGAAGCAGAAAAAACATGCTTTCCTAAATTTTACAAATTATGCCTTTGGTAAAAATCTCATTGCTTTGAATAAATTACCCTGCATTTATTAAAAATTCAGTAGGAGCTTGTTATAGCACAAGCTCTTTCTTTCATAAATTTATATAAACACTGGCTCAAGCATGGTTAGAGGCAAAATATCCTTAAGTGGATCCCAGAGCTCCCTGAGCTGCTGGGAGCCTTAAGGGAGAATCTTTCTCCTCTCCCTGGACTTCAGAGTCCCAATCTCTGTGGTAACAAAGTTATGGTTGTTTCCAGACTAAAAATAATGTAGTCCCTGATGCTCTCCTAATATAATAATTGCATTAAGTGAAATTATAACATAACCAAACCTTGGAGACCAGCAGTGGTTATTTGAGGAGCTCTATAGTTTAACAATACCTTGGATGCCACAGCAGTTTCCCTCAAAAGGAATGTTGCTTTTGTAGTTTAAATTATGGTTTTTCCAAGGCAAAGCAGTTTTATGTGAACTGTTTTTAAAGGAATGCCACCCTAAGGGGCTGAGCTCTCTACAGCATAGCAATTTATATTTATTCTTTGATGACTAATTATAAAATAAAAACCTCTATCTTATTTCTAATAAATACATTGGTCCTATTATGTATTACAAATAGCATGGGGTGATGTTGGAGCACACAATAAAAAAGTTTCCTATCAATAAAATGCCTTAAGGTAACCTCATTCTTTAGAGATAACAAGGTCACAATAATATTTAATTTATAGCTTTAAAATAAGACTTTCTACTTTTTGTTGTCATAAAAAAGGAACATTTTATTAAGCAAAAAATCATCTGAAGGAGTTTCTTAGCTAGCAAGCTGATGGTCCTCTCCATCAACTGTTTGGAATGCTTTGTGGATAAGACTAATTAAAAATGATGTATTCTTTGAAGGGGAATTTGGCAATAACTATCAAAACTGAAATTACATACATACCTCATATACATGTACATGTACACACACATGCCAGAATCTCGAATTTTCACCTTTCAGCAAATATTGTAATAAACATTCTTGTGTACTTTTTGAAGTATTTTGTCTATCAAAAGGGGTTTGGTTACATAAAATGGTATACTCCCTTTCTGAAATAATGAAGATTCATATTTATTGACTAGGAGAGGCATTTGAAACATGTTTTTAAGTTTAAAACAATCAAGTTGAAGAAGAATATGCAAAATTTGGTTCTAGTGTTATTGTTTTGGTATCATTGGAGAAAAATTTTTGAATATATGCCAACATCTTAACATCGAGAGTTAAGTATGAGGAGATTTTTTACTTTTTCTCTATACATCTGCTTTGTAACAAGCAAATAATTTCTGGGGCAGGGAGAAGAAAAAAAAAGAAAGGCATTCGTTTATATGTACTATAATTCAGAATGAAATTTAAATCATCTTATTATAGATTGAAGAAATCACTAAGAATATAAGCAAAGGAAATAGAGATCTAATATTTTAATTGAACTTTCCCCTGCTAATATTGGCATAAAGTGCACTAAAGGTAACAAACCATTTCATATAATATAGAAAATTTGTTTTACTATATTCTCCAGGATATATAAAACCACCTAAAGGTGGCAACTTTAGGTATGAACCAAGGTATAGAACAAAGCCTGGCTAAAAGACCTTATATTTATCAAATTCATAAGTATTTAAAGAAATCTCATATGAATTCTCTGATGTTGAAAAAGTTCATTACATTCATAAGGTCTCTATTTGGAAAATATTCTCTGATATTTAATAAGGGATATGCCATAGGTAAGACCCTTCCACATTCATTTATATTCATGAGGCTTATCTCCAGTACACATCCTCTGAAGTCTAGCAAGATATATACTTGCACTGAAGGCTGTGCCACCTTCATTGCATTTCTGGGTTTTTCCTCTACCATGACAGCTTAGTGAAGGTAAAGAATGAGCTCTATTTGAAGGCTTCCCGGCATGCATTGCATTTCAAAGATTCTCTTCTTTAGTTGGTTCCCCTGAATCTCACTAACATTCAGACTTTTCTTAGGTTTTTATTACATGCATCATGTTTATTTACACTCTATTTGGAATAACACTAATAAAGAATATTGGTTTCAGAATGGTTAGGAAGCACACAGGTTGCTCATTAGTAAGAAAATAATACAACCTAGATTGAAGGTTATTTAAGTAAATAATGTATTGGCACGGGACATTACAGAATCTCAATAAATGTTAGTTTCCTTTTCTCCTTTGGTAAAATGTAGTGCTATTTTTGTTGTAAAATAAGTCACAATAGTAATTCAAATGCATTCTAAATTGTTTCTTTTTTTCATACCCGAATGAACTGTAATAATCTTGATGACATTGCAAAGTGTTATTGCTGAAACAATCATTAATCAAGGAGATATCTACCTGAAAGAAAAACTGTATTGTATCTACCTGTGAGTCTTTTGCATTGTTAAAAAATTTCTATGAAGAAGTTCCAGACTAACGTCAGCAAATACAGCTTATTTTTTTGTCATTTGGAAAATTATTGTTTTTATTCCAAAAATGCAAAAATTATTTCCTTTTTAAAAAGTGATGTTAGAATGAAGGTCAAAAGAAAACTAGAACAAGAAAGAAGTGATGTCTGTCTTTTATAATGAGCTTGCCCCAATCTATTTGAACACCTTGCATGGTTTTTAAGCATATTTAATCATCACTTCAACTAATGTTATTTTTCTCCATGATGTATTTTACTTGCTTATTTTCATAATGATTTAGGTTTCATTGAATTATTTAACTTTGTGTTTCTTGTCTATCTTACTAATTAATATGAGTATAATTTTCCTGTGAGCACCATTTTGGCTATATCATGTTACTGATAGTAATTATGGTTGAGATAACAACTAATTTTTGACTTGTTTGATTGCTTGTAATGTGTCATGTATTATGTAAAGTATGCTACATGATGCATGAAATATTGCTTTTTAGCCTTTTCAGTGTTTAAATCTGAATTCTATTTTACGCCTCATTGTTTCTTTTGTTACCTTTGCCTAGAATATTAGCTCCTCTTTAACTTTCAACTTGTGTTATTTTAGTTTGTGTCTCTTATAAAGGGTAACAATGTAGCCAATTTTTAAAAAAAATTTATTTATTCTAATTTGTTATAGATGACAGCAGAATGCAATTCAATTCATATTACACAAATAGAACACAATTTTTCATGTCTCTGGTTGTACACAAAGTAGAGGCAATTTTAAAAAAATTACTGTGAGACTCTCATTTAATAAGTGACTATATAACTTGCTCAAATTGTTGACATGCTCATATAGGCTCCCAACAAGCTCTATCCTGTTTTCTACTTACCCTGCTTTTTTTTTTTTTTTTTTTTTTTTTGGTACTGCAGATTGAACTCAGGGGCATTCGACCACTTAGCCACATCCCCAGCTCTAAAAAAAACTGTTTTTAAAAACAAACAATTTAGAATTTTTTAGAGATAGGGTCTCACTGAGTTGCTTAGTGCCTTGCAGTTGCTGAGGCTGGCTTTGAACTCCTCCTGCCTCAGCCTCAAGAGCCACTGGGATTACAGGCATGTCACCGTGCCCTTTTACTCTGCTTTTTATTGTTTACTTTTTTCATTCTCCCAATCTACGTTCTTTGCTCCATGTTAACTGGACGCATTAGAAGTTATCTAGCCTATATGTGGGGTATCTAAATTGTCAACACATATATTTCTATCAATACTCCTGTTTGCTATGAACATGAAGAACTAAACAATATTTAGATCCTCACATTCCAACCAAGTTAAGAATCTTGGCAGCATTTTAATTTCTTATTCTGTATACTTTCTTGTCAATTGCCTTTTGTACTCAGATGTTGAGGAGGTACAGATTTTAATTATAAATTTCCATCAAAATTTTTTTTTAAATCAACACTTATTTTGACCAAACTATAAGTTTTACTTTTTTTACTTGCTCACTATTCTATACCTCCCATATTCCTCTTAGATTAATTTCCAGGAAACACATCTTCTAGAAATTTAGAGAGAAAGTTCAGGGGTATTAAACTTACCAAGTTTATGTGTCTGAAAAGATTTTTATTTTCCTGACATCTGATGATATTTGATATGAGAATGAATTTTATACTCTAAGTAATTTTCTCCCAGAATTTTAAGATAACAGCTTTCTTTAAAAAGTTATGTTTATGGGGCCTGGGGATGTGGCTCAAGTGGTAATGCGCTCGCCTGGCATGCGTGGGGCGCTGGGTTCGATCCTCAGCACCACATAAAATAAAATAAAGATGTTGTGTCCACCGAAAACTGAAAAAAAATATTTAAAAAATCTCTCTCTCTCTCTCTTAAAAAAAATTATGTTTATGTTATGGGCCAGACTATCTGGGCAATGACCAAACAGACTCCATTTTGCCCTGAGACTCCAAGTCATGTAAGAAATGCCTCTCCCAGGGAAAGTCCCACCTCTGTTCCCATCAACCTTTGCTTAGCATAGCACGTTTGACAGCACAAAATGGCAATTCTTATGCAATGTAAAAGTGTTCTCTCTTTGGTTCCTGTTTTTCTTGGACAATGTACCCTGTCAGAGATTGAAAGCTTCCGTCTCCTGCTTTAAGATCCACTCAGTGATTTATTGCAATCTCCCCTTAACATTTAATGATGTCACGGAAAGTACAATGAATTTTACCTGAAGCTTTTAGGATTTTCTCTCTTATCAGTGATGTTAAGTTTCTCCCCTAGTTTAAGACTGGGCATTTTTTTCATTAATCTTGCTAAACTGTTTCACTCACAGCAGCTATGTGTTTTCTTTACTCTTCTCCTTTCTATGGGGAACTTTAAAAATATTTATTTGAATATTTCATTCCCTATGTTCCCTCTGACTTCTGAAATGAAATTTCTAATGTTAGAAATGCCACTTTTCCAGGTTGATGCTGTAGCTCAATGATAGAGCAATTGTGTAGCATGCATGAGGCCCCGAGTTTGTACTTAACATTTCTTTTTCTTATATTTAATGACATGATCTCAAGATTCAAATTTCTAGCTCAGTCATTTGTTCTTCAGTTATGCTTATACTGATATTTGGGGGGATACAGTAAATTTTTTTCAAACAACATAGTTATAAATTTCTCCCTTATCTAATTGTTTTGTCCTCCTAAAATTTGTTTTAATTTCACAAATGTAGCCTCTTACCTCTCTGAAGATATTAATTATACTTCTTGCACAGTCTATTTTTTATTCTGTTATTCCCATCTACTCAACTCTTAATTCTTTATTGCATGCTTTTTCAAAAATGAAATTGCTTTTTCTTACATTTGGTGATGCTAGATCATTTGCTTAAGTTTGTATCTGCTTTTCTCTATTAACTTCAACATAAGAATGCCTGGTGAGGTCACTTCCGCTCCCCTGCCTAAATTGCGCCTGCACACAACATCTCTTCTGCTCTGGTCTCGGGCCTAAGTCGGGGCGACAAGGCTAAATGCACTAAGAAAGTCGGTAAACACGGGACCCGCTACGGTGCCTCCCTACAGAAAATGGTGAAGAAAATTGAAATCAGCCAGCACACCAAATATACTTGTTCCTTCTGTGGAAAAACCAAGATGAAGAGATGGGCTGTGGGGTTCTGGCACTGTGGTTCCTGCACGAAAACAGCGGCTGTTGGTGCCTGGACCTACAACACCACTTCTGCCGTCACAGTCAAGTCTGCAATCAGAAGGCTGAAGGAATTGAAAGACTACCATATCACAAAATTGTGGTTTGTTGTTAATTGCATTAACTGGATGTTCTGATGTGAATTGCATTAATATTGCCCTCTCAAAGGTGATTTTTAAATTGAAGCCCTTCTAATTTGAATTGGAAAATTTTGCTGAGATGGGTTATTGTAATTCAGGTCTTTTCCCCCAAGTAGTCAGATGATAATGGCATGAAACTAAGTCTTACAGCTTAGGTATATGCTTAGCTTTTTTTTAACCACTGTTCAACTACTCAGATACATTGACATATTGTACAATATTTGTTTTAAAGGTAAAATGTGCTAAAATACACAAAGGATATACATAAAAAAATAATAATGCCTGGTGATCGGGTGAGGACTACTATGGGGTGAATAGCTCAGTTTCTTCATTACAAGTGTCCTTATTTGTCTTCTGTTCCTGGAGGCAGAAGCCTCTTTTTAGAAATAGGTGCAGTGAGGGGCTCACCTACAGTCCTTATGGTAGTACCAACGCCCTGTCCCAGCATCCACAACCTGGAGCAATGCTGGGATGTCACTAACAGTGTCTAATTCAACATGTATTTCAGAACAGAGTTCCCTACTTCCCTTCTCCCCCAGATTCCAGATTCTCTTTCTCTCTTCCTCCACTCATAGTAATTCCTGGCTCAACTTTCTTGTTTTATAATATCATTTCAGATATATTTGTTCATTTTCCTGTAATTTCCAGTGATTTGGTGCAGGTGGGGAAGACTGGAACATGCTGTCTTGATTAAGTCTTATGTTTGTGGAGTTATTTTTTAGCATTAATATTCTGGGACAACAATAAAGCAGTTTTTTATTTTCTTAAAAAATTTGGTGGGGGCCGAGGCTGTGGCTTAGCTGTAGAGTGCTCACCCAGCACATACGAGGCCCTGGGTTCGACTCTCAGCACCACATAAAAATAAATAAATAAAATAAAGGTATAAAAAAAATGTGGTATACATGCTAGGCAAGTACCCTACCACTAAGCTACATCCCCTGCCCTATTTTTCCTTTTAAAGATATTTGAGGAGTAAAAACATATGATCCTTGCATTTGGGATGCAAGGCAAATATGCAAATTCCACATTATAGGAATGTGATGTTTTAAAAAGCCCCCTCCCACCTAAAGACAGACTTAGCTAGGTGAGATGTGGTAATTGCTAATTAAATGATGTGTTTTTAAGGTGAAGCCAAAGTTCAGAAACACTCACATAAATTATCAGTGTATTTGTTAAAGTTTCTCCTGTGCTGAAGTAACAGATGTATTTTTTTTTTAGGACAAAACCAAAACAAAGCAGAAAAACCTTTAAAATCCTGCTTTACAAATATAGACATTGGATTTAGGATAGCTTAAGGAAAGACCAATAGCTCTCACATCCTTGTGATTTGAGATCCAATGCTTTGATTCAAATGATAGAAAAATGTGATTGGGAAAGTGGTTTCTAATAAAAGCCATAATGTCATAGTGGCTTTCTTTTCTTCCTACCCATTCATGTGAAGTTTTCTGAAAAATATTATTAGGTTATCTCTCTATATCTGTCTATATTCTATGGGAGAAAAACATAGTTAAAAGATATGAAAGTATTATAACATATGAATAATTTAACTTCAAAAAATTTTGAAAAGTGACCTTAAAGCTGCAGAATTCAATCAATTTAATGGGTCACTCTTGAGGATTTATCATTTATGCTTTCTATTTAAGTAGGTGAGTTTATAACAATAAATTGTTTTGTGGATGCTGGTGGTTGAAGGGAAGAATGAGACAAATATTAATCATCCTGTGAGAGAAACAGAACAAGTGTTTCACTACCAAACTCTGAGTCTGCTTTTCTTTGCTGGAGCTTACCCTAGGTAACGATGCTTCGTGTTGATTCAATTTTGTGAAAGGATTTTTTTCCTTGAAGCTACGATTAAAAATTATAATATCAGCATTCTTTCCTAGACCAACAAAGCAACATTTGGCAGTAGGTGGGAGTGGGACTTTACCCTTTCACACAAAAATTTTGGATTAAATTAGCATTTTATCATCGCCCTAAACACAAGACAACCCTGGGTGCTCTCATCTTGTTTTGCCTTCATAACATAAGGCCAACCTCATACTGGGCACAGATGAGAGAACCAGTGAAGTATTATCGTGGTGTGGCCTGATATCCTAGGAGCAAAAGCCCCAAATAACCTAAGAGGTGGTTGCTAGAATAATTAAACTGCTTTTAGAGTTCTGCTGAATTAACTATATGGCATTAGACTGGCACAGGTGCTTTTTTCTGAGCACCTTATTATACATGATTAGAACTGGAATCTGATGATGCCACAGCCGGAGAGTACCAGCCTGTTTACTGTGACCCAAACCCTGGTAAATCTTCAGTCCTGAGAGATGTCCAGTAAGTATAACGAGGACCACTTGACTCACATAGTAGATGGACTTTCCTCCACTGTTCCTCTGTGTCCTTATTGACCTTAGCTTTTTTGTTTCTGGGATACATACTTTTAGTTCATTGTTTTAGGGAATGATGAATTTGGCTGTAGCCAAAAATTCTCTTATTTTAATCCTTAGTGCTCAGTGAAAATAGAATGTCTGATCTTTTTTGGAATTTTTTTGTTAGGCTTTGTTTATGGATTACTATATTAGTTTTCTAAAATGTTTGGTGTCTTCTAATATTAAGTCCATACATTTGTAAGCTTAGTTCATGAAAAGGTTTCCATGTTTTGTACCAAGTTTCCATAATGTGATTAAAAGAGAGATGGATAGGCTATTTGTATTTGTACTAAAGAATTTATTTTGTTTTTATTAAATAACAGACTTTGATGATACAACAAAGTAAACAGGAGAGGAGGCAGGGGACATTCTGCATTCTGGGAGAGGGAATAGCTGGCTATGAAGGCCACAGGCAAAGTAAGTTTTATCACTATAGTGGGCTGAGGGCATAGCTTAGTGGCCTTGGGTTCCATCCCCAGCAGGAAATGAAGGAAAGAAGGAAGGGAGGGAATGGAGAAAGGGGAGGGGTGACATTTAAGACATCAAGTTTTACTGGAGAGAGAGAAAGAGAGAGGGAGAGGGAGGGAGGGAGGGTGGGAGAGAGAGAGAGAAGGGGAGGGAAATGGGGAGGGGATTTATGTGTATATTAGAATGGTATTCTTGGAGATTAAATTTGTGTTTTATCTCTGCTCTTGTGAGATGGGACTGGTAATGCTGGGGAATTATCTAAATGACCAAGGTATATGGACTCACTGAAGAGGATGACTTGTCACTGATACTTGGATGAACTAGCTCAGAGGTGAAGGAGTCAGAGTGAATGAGCCTCTAGTGTTTGGACATCTGTGCTCCCTTGCAGGCAGTTAAGATCCCCGGAATGGGAGTGTAAGAAGGGCAGAACTGATGGATCCTTTATCTCCATAAGATAGATAAATAAGCCCCTGTGCACTGGCACAGCTCTGGACTCCATCAAGGTTCTTTGTGAGGGGAGTGGAATGAGCATTGTGTATTCTGAGGGTTATACAGGAGAGCAGCCTGATTCCTGGGGATAGCCTAGAGACTAAAAAGAGGAGCAGTGGTTACTAGTCCCTCAAGGAAGCACCAGAACCATGCTGGACATGGAGCTCAGGGAGACAGGAACTCAGAGGGAAAGGGCCTTGAGGACTGAAGGACCTGAGCATTGGTGTTGGGCCTACAGAGGCAAATGGTAGGCCCCAAGAGGTTGTGAGACTCATCCTGACCTATGTGAAGGCTGAAACTGAGGAACTCCCCTAAGGAAGGAGGTGCAGGGCTAGGTCAGCCATAGTAGAAATATGGTGGTCAGCAGGGAAAGATCCCAGAGTGGCAGCAAAGGGTCACATCAGCCGTGGGGCTCAGGCTGCTGGTCATCAGACTGAATGATGTGTGCGGGCAATGCATAGGAAGTGGGGAACCTGGGAGGGCAACACTGACTTTCTTGCCACTCAGGCACTTACTTGGAAGTTCAATCAGCTTTGACTTGAGGTCAGAATGACACGACCTACCCCTCCAACTTTTTTGTGCTCTGAGAAAATTCCTCACAGTAACAGTTAAATTACTGCTCTTCCAGATTCATTATGGAATTATGTTTGACTTTAATTTTGCTCATCCTCATCATAGTATTAGAAAATATACACCAGAAAATAAGTATCTGGTATTCTGATTGCATGTATTTGCTGTAAAAGAAAAAGTGAAAATCAAGAAATTTCTAGAATTTCCTTACAATGCAATTACCTTATAGATTTTGATTTTGATCTATTAATTAGATCAAAATCAATTTGATTTGATCTATTAAATAGATTTTGCTCTATTAATTTTTTTTCAACTTGATTTCAAAGTGCTGCTCCATTAGTAGGAGATATCTTAGGTGACTTAGAATGCAGAAGAAGGCAACTAGTATAAGATGTCAATAAAGCACTAACCACTGAGGCAGCTCTCTGCTTCAGGTTTCCTCTACTTCAACCTGAGGCCTCAATTCCTCCTCTATAAATCTCTCAAAGATGAGTTTTACCCCCTGAACCACTTTTATGGTTCAAAAACATTTTCCACTGAAAGTCATATAATAGCTTCTATAAATCTCAGATCCCAAGAAGACAACTGAAAATCTCAGTGGGATGTAGTGAAAAGATTCTGTATTCTGTAAAAACTGAAAACTTACTTTCAGTAAAAGCTGACTAAACTAAGAGGAGATACAGTGATTCAAGTGAAATTAAAAGGTATTTTTAAAATGGATAGAAGTATTTGATTACTTAGTAAAGAATCTTTAGGGTAGGTGTAACCCCTTTCAGTTTGTCTACGATAAGAATTATCAGTGCTGATTTAAGTATGCTTTTGCTATTTAACAATATGCATTTATAATATGCCCAGTGGAATAAATGTAAGTGTTGTACACAGCATGGGAGATAACAATTACTTACCCTGTAGGTTGGCTCTCAAATTCTTCTGACCATTGCTCTTGAATATCCTCTGTAGAAAGATCTACATCCCGGGTGGTGGCAAAATTGAACTCGCTGCCTTCATTTCCATGGAAATAAATAGAGTTCCCATCTGACTGACAGCTATGCTGTAGATAAAAAGAGAGCATGGGGTGGCTGTTGAATTGGCTTTGTAGCTGTATCTGTCTTACTTATGTGTAATTAGAGTTTTTAGAAAACTCATTATATTATTCCCTTTACAATGGACTCTCAATTCAAAAGAGCTTGCTACCTCCTTTTTGCCTTGTTTAATTCAATTACAATTTCTTTCTAACTTATTAAGTTATCACAAAAAAGGAGTCAAGAGGGCATTTGAGCTTTGCCATCTCAGCCTTCAGTATGAAACAAGAATATTTTAATTGGAATAATTTCCCATCTTTACCACAGCCCTTGTTGTGAGAATTAAGTCTGATAATGACTTGTCATATATTTAAAATTCTGTGGTTATGGGCTAAATCGCACTGACCTTTTCAATATTCCATATATTTCTGACTTGCCATTCAAGTCTTTCACAATTTGTCTGTAAATGGGATATGAGTAGAATAGCCAGCTAATCAAAACAGGGAATACAGAAAAGGTCAAAGCAATTCCAGAGATGATCGTATATTCTCAGCCAGCTTTTGAGTAAAAGTTTCTGACCAGATCTAAGAAGGGCATGACATCCCCAATGAAGAACTGGGAATTCAGAAACTTTGTTATTCTCCAAAATGACACTTGCAGAAAATAAGGCGAAATAATAATTTCTTGTGATACTTTTTAAACATTTGTGTGTGTGTGTGTGTGTGTGTGGTGTGTAATTTTTAGCCTAAAGTGAATAGTCAGAAGTAAGATTAAACTCTGGAACTGAGTAAACTGAATGTTTAATTCTCAAAATTATAAGATTGAATTAAACATTCTTGGTAATAAGTCATATATGAGGAAATACTAACACATATATAAGATTAAAAAGTCTTTTAAGTTGTATGCTCTCAAAATTAAATAGAAATGAAGAAAAACAATTGGACAAGAACTATCCATTAGGCCACTGACTATGGTAGCTCCTTGCTGTATTCCAGGTCTTAGCACAGTGCCTGGCATAGGGTAGGTATTCAAAAATGTTTGAATAGTTCAAGAAGTGAATACATGAGTTACATGGTTATGTCTTTCCAGGAAATTGATTATTCTTTTGTGGCGAACTCACTATGTAAAAAGTATTAAGTAAGGTACTAGGGAGAAGGAGTTTATACATGTAACAATACACAATCTTTGCTTTCAAAAACCCCAGTCTACTTGAGATATATCAAAGACACGACCCAATGGTGAGGCTGCATATTACCATATGCCAATGAATGCGATAAGGTAGCAATCACTCTGTCCAGGGCTAGCCTAGATAAGACAGCTTTATGGATGAGCAGGTTTTCAATTGGCTTTATGAAGGATGGAAAAAATCCAAGTTGGATAACAAATATGAATAAATTACAATGGTGAAGTAGGAATGATTGGAGAATCAGACAGGAGTTTCTAAAGGATCTTAAATGGTAGTCTGAGGAATCTCTGTTCTGTTGGTCGTGGTGTTCCAGAACAGGGGAGAGATTACAGAGACCGTGTATGACAATTAAACTGCCTATAGGTAGTAAAACCAATTGGGTTGGAATCAAGACTTGCTATTTGATGGAAAGAATGAATACAGTCTCTAGAAGGGAGTGGGAACATGTGATTTTAAAGGAGTCACTGCACAGCTCTAGGACATAAGCATCCCCTCTGGGCCCTGTCATCATCTTAGGTAATACTGTCGGATGTGGCATGCATCAGGGGCTTGAGAATCTTCTTCACACGCAACGAATACCGATTATTCACGCATGCTAAACTGAACTCATTATATGCAATCCTTAACCCAAACATATTGACCCAAATCTAGAATTTAGTTTATTTTACAGTAAATAGAAATAGTCAACGGATGACAAATCTAAAACCTCTCTTTTACTATGAATACTATAAGAATAATCAATGTTAAATGGAACAACAAAGGTGACTTTCCTCATAATAAACAACTGAGCTGTAAATAATGGTCTTCATAATTACCTTCATATAATCTTAATTCTGAACAACTGTGCCCTATGTTTATCTGTAACTATTATAAAGACTCAAACATTGATATAATATCAGTATCCTAGGAAATGGCATACATGAAATATCTCCACATGTAAGAAGAAAATTATTATTTTTAAAAAATATATTTTAGTTATAGATGGACTATATTTATATTTATATTTATATGTGGTGCTAAAGATCAAACCCAGTGCCTCACATGTATGAGGGAAGTGCTCTACTACTGAGCTATAGCCTCAGCCCAAAAATTATTTTTAATTTAAAATTTTTTTGCAGTGCCATGGATCAAACCAAAGGCCTTGCATATATTAGGTAAGTGCTATACCATGGCCTACACTGTCAGCCCCAAGAATAATTTAAATAATATATTTGTGTAATAAAAATAATTATTCACTTAACATGAAACCTTGGTCATTTTTGGCTAAATGCCCATTTAATTAATCATTTCAATATTGGTTTTATTTACTTCAAATTGTTTTTTAATATTTTAAATTGTTATATCTAATTATTGCTACATTTCAAAAAAATATTTGTATTAGTAGCATACTTGATGTCCATTTTAACTTTTGAGATAGAAAGTGCATGTAAACTAAATCATAAAACTGGGTAGCATATTGTTAAACTAGTTTCATGAAGTGAACTGGTAGAATAGAAAAGTGAAAGCATATTTTAAAGGATCTTTCTGCTAGTTTATTTTGGGTTCACATTTGGCAATCGAACAATCCATTGCAACTGTGCAACTACTGAAAAATTAGTTATCAAATATACACTTTATCAGCATCACCACAATAGTGCTAACATATGAAACAGAAGTAACATTTACAACACTTATGAAGAAAGAAACCTGAAAAACGTGAATAATTTAACTTCAAAAAAATTTTGAAGTTAATGAGTTTCAATGAGTACTAATCAATTTTCAAAATAGTAGCATCTAAAAACTAGCAGGCTATTTCTTTGAAAAGTTTCTATGATAGATAGAAAAGTATGTTTTTTTTAAAAAAAAAATTAGAGCATTATACTTATACATAGCAGTTGGGTTAATTGGACAAAATCATACATGCATGAAATTCTATTTCAGTTCACATTATCTCCCTTCCCCTGCCCACTTAGTTATTCTTCCTGTACTCTATTGGTCTTCCTTTTGCTCGTCTATTTATTTATTTATTCTTTTTTTAGTTGTATATGGATTCAATGCCTTTATTTGTTTTTATGTGGTGCTAGGGTCAAACCCAGTGCCTCACAGTTGTGAGGCAAGTACTCTATCACTGAGCTACTACTCCAGCCTCTCATTTATTTTTGATTGGTTTAGAAAACATGTTTTTTATATACCTTTAAAATCTTTATAAAGCTGTTCTTTACCAATTTATAGTAAATGAATAAAATTAAATATCAAAGCTAAATTTAAACAAACAGGTTAGTACTTCGTAAACAGTCTGTTGTAGCCTTTGACCTAAAAACATCCTAATCTTAAAGGGGAGTCAGAGTTAGCTCTGTTCTCCCTCCCAAAGGAGCCCTTTTAGGTGAGGAGAGGGAGAAGCATAGTTCTTGCAATAGTCTCTTCTTCATAGTCTTAATACAGGGACACCTTATCAAAGAAAGTCTGTGACACACCCAAAGCAAGCAGCTGTCAGTGGAGGTGGTTCTACCTTCCCATGTCTTCACAAGATAA
The DNA here is from genome assembly GCF_052094955.1 of Ictidomys tridecemlineatus. NCBI lineage: Eukaryota > Metazoa > Chordata > Mammalia > Rodentia > Sciuridae > Ictidomys > Ictidomys tridecemlineatus. The sequence continues at coordinate 174,444,156 of NC_135478.1, forward strand.
TGCTGTCATTTTCCAGGCAATAGAGTCTGGAGATGTACAGAATACACAACTAGGAATGGCTTGCTCTGCTCCCCTCCCCGCTCCATGCTGGGGGGATCAAGACATGATTTCCACCTTTGCCATTCTGAGAACCCAATGTTTTCAAGGTTTGCAGTGAGAGTAAAGTTAAACAAGTTAAGTTAAACAAACTAGTAGTGTAATACTGGACCCATAAAGAAGGGGATAGCCTGTATGAAATTGGAAAATTCCCGAGTTCCAGTGAGAACAATGGAACTACTGAGTCCCTTTTCTAAGAAGTTGGTCTATCCGGGTCCTGTATTTAGGATTCCTGACTGGGTTGGGGGAGGAGCGAGTGTTGGGTTCTCATTCTGAGGATCCCTAAATTAATTACAAGAAAGAATTACAGGTTAACTCTTAACTCTCTTTTAGGATGGGTAACGGAGGCTCAATGTCTTGGAATTACTTGGTTTCCTAAACACTTTCCAAACCAAGAACTGATGATAGAAGGCATTCAGATTGGGACAGAGTCCCTGGGCACCCGCAGGTTTCCTCCTTGTATCTCTGCTTCTGCCTGGGAATACATGGCCTGCCTGGTTAGCAGGTACCTGGACATTCTCCTAGAAACTCACTCAATTAATTCAGCACTTTCATGAATCAAGGAAAATAAAGACTGGAAAAGAACAAATCATTGGAAATCCAGACCAATAAAGATAGTAAAGAATGAAAACTTAGTTATTAACTAGTTTCAAGGAATTTGGGGACTGGAATCAGAAGGCTCGTTCAAATACATTTCCTCTGCCTAATGACTAAAGTTTTATACATGTCATAATTAACTCCTCTAGGCCTCAGTTTCTCTGGCCAAAAAATGAAATCAATAATATCTATTCTCGAGATATTGTCAGAAGCACAAATATAGGAGGAAGTGTTTTTTTTGAAACTTCAAAGTGCTAATAACGTAATCATTATTTCTGAAAATGTAGTTAAAAATATGCTGCTATTGCTGTTATATTTCATCCTTTTGGGAGCAGATGATAGGACATATAAGACTATTTAAATATATTTTTGTCTCTAATCAGTTAGTCAAAAGATTCTTCAAGTTAAAATCTTTAGTAAAATATAAAGAATACTTCCTACTGTAAGATATGGTAAAAATATCGTAAACATTCTTATGCTAACAGGACAGATAAAAACATCAATTAAATTTTAAAAGCCCTTCAAAGTTTGGCAAATTAAGAAATATTCCCCTAACATAGGAAAACTCAATAATATAAGATGGCTGATGTCACTTTTCTTACAGATGAACTTGCACTGTGTAACCTTAGCCTCCTATGTTAAAAATCAAAGTGCAGTGTGTATTAAAAGTATGAAAAGAATTTCAGGAAAGTGTCTCAATTTTAACAGCCAGCTGTTTTTGTTCAATATCTATTCAAACTCATGTCATTTATATGCAATAATAAAATCCAAACAACTTAGCAAACAAATATCTATTTTGTGAGATACATGAGCTCTTGACTCGATAAAAACAAGAATATTTTGGAATTCAGGACTATTTTATTTTGAGCCACGTGAAAATTTATCAGGTTTTCTTGAGGAAATAATTATATAGCACATGTGACTTCTTGAGTCAGAATTTTTGAATGACTTATATTGAATATCAAGTAACTGAGCTTTTATTTTGGATACAATGCAAGAAACAGTTCTGCACACAGCTCTACATTTTTCTGTGTCTAGGCCTCCTAATGTGCATTGGGTATTGTGTTAATTATTTTTACTAATTTCATAATTTTAAAATTGATCAATGACATACTTTATACCTCTAGGAAGTAGTAGATTTCCAAATTTTAAAAATCCTTCAATATAGTCTCTGTTTCTCTTTGTCAATCAAAACTATTTTTCTACATTGATGCTAAATGGATTTCCTTTACTTGACAAGCAGAACACAGTGTAACTAAGTGACAAGAATTTGCCATTCACAAAAGCATCAACAGGAAACATCGGTGCAAATTCCTCAATATAACAAGTCCTTGGCCACAATTCAGAATAGCATTTTTCTAGGGTTGCTCCCTATACTCTGCTGAAAATGTTAATGACTTCACCTCTGGACTTGTAAGAGTACTTACAATCACCTCCACCATTGTTTAATTAGATTTCATCAAAGATGAACACGGAGGCACCTCTTAATATTATCTCCCTGGGGTCTAATGGCCCTGATGATTCTTTTAGGCATCTATAGCCTTACAATTTATTTTTTTACGATATACTTTTTGTCAGAATGAGTGTATTGGCCATTTGGGCAAAGCCAGCTTGCAGAGAGCTGGTGGCAGATGGAATGAAATCTGCCTGGTATGCCTTCCCCTCCACATGAGCAGAGAGCCATCCATTTCCTCCATTAAGGAGTTGTCACTCAGCCCACCCAGCTGGAAGACCATTTTTGATAGCCAAGCTGGCTGGTGGCAGACAATTCAGATACAAAGTGCACTTTAAAAGAAAGCTAAAACATCATTTGTAGGAAAATTGAAAATGCATGGCTTCCACCACAGCCAATTTTTTAATGACTGTAATATTTTAAGTGATTATTTTTGCCACTTCAGATTGCTCCTTAGAGAGGAGAGGTTTTTTAATTAAAATCTAGGCAATGCAAACAGATGAGATATGAGGAACAGAGGAAAGAGAAATAAGATGAATAAAATTAATTAAAATGGTATTGTTGGCGCAGCCATAAATTAGCCACTGTCTGGCTGGAAAAAGTATATATATATATGTATATATTGGTATAGGAAATTCTGGATTAATATGAGGTGTGCTGAAGAGGTTGGAAGCTGACCGACTTCCAGCCTACATGTCACTGTGTTTCTTAAGCCTTCTGCTATGCTATTGCTGTTATATAGAAATCATCTTTCCTAAATCCTTGTTCACTGATCTTTAAAGATCAGAGATTTTCATGCTATAAATTTAAAAAAAAATAAAAATAGGAAGAGAATGGCTTCTCTTCCGACTCCAAATGAATTTTGATCATTTTCCACACTTTTGATTTCTAGGTAATTTAATGCCAGTTAAAAAACTGAAAACTTGGCTGTGAACACAGTCCAGGTGCAGGAGGGTTGAAGTGCATTTTCTCTAGTCAACACAATGGACTCAACCATGGTGAGAGAATTTTAGGGAGTTAAGAGTGTTTTTTTTTTTCTCATTATTTTCTGGATTCATTAAGCATTCCCATTTGAGTTACTTTGTACTAAGATTTATAAAGATTCAATTTAGGGTATATTTTGTGACAAGTGTATAATTACTTGGCAATAGTTATGACAACTCTAAAATAGCAATAGTGACAGATTTGAATTGGAATAATGAGAGGAAGAATAACAATGTAAAAATCCATAGGGCAGTTGTTAACCTTGTCTTTGGGGATCAACTTGACTTTCACAGTATCTGAGTTTTTAGACTTGCCTTTTCAAATTAAAGCCAAAGATGCTGGGCACGATTTGGGAGGCTGCAGGACAACTTGGAACACAGGGGCCATGTTTTATAGTAAAACTCAAAGTCATTTGGCAACTCAGCCTCTGTTTTTTCATCTGTGAAATGGGGATAATTATAAGGATTAAATGAGAGGCTGCAGGGAACATGCCTATCCCAAAGATTTATGAATCTTAGGAAATCCATAAATACTAATTTTTTTTTCTTTTTTTGCCCCCATCTTTATTCATTCCTTTAAGAAATCTTACTTTAATGAATATTGCTATGCAATTTATTGTGCTACTTGCCTTGCTGAAGTACCAAGATGATGGAAATGTTACTGTTTTAAATATTCATACAGAATAAAATAAATTGCACTCATTGAATATTGTGCTAATTCAATTAGTGACTAAGTGTGTCAGCTTCAGACCAAAACAAAACAAAAACAAAAGGTGCATTAGCCAGGAAGGACCCGGGGATTTGTTTAAATGGTTATATTCTGTAGAATTTATCAAAATTAGTTGTTTCTGTGTTATTGCCACTCTTGTCACGGTGATCTGGCTCGTTTCCATGTTTCACTAATGCTATTCCACATTAATTACTGTACAAATAGGCCTCATTGGGGGGAAATTGTGAAAAGCACACTATTACATTTAACCCTTCATCCCCAAAGTACTCTTATTAGCTTAACAAATTATATTCTGGCTCATTCTACAATATCATGTACCCACCTCTTGGGGGAAACATGACAATATGAGCAGTACCATCCAGAGTGAAGAATATGCCAAGCACAGGGAATTTAGGTAGACAGCATGCAATTAACCAAGCTGGCATCTGGCCAGAAACAGGGTTAACGTTCTGATTGCTAATGGAAAAAGACATGGGAACATGGACTAGCCACGCGTCTTACTGGGCTCAGGTTTACCCTCCTTGGAAAGCCAGTGCTCAAATCCCTGAAGTCACACGCTAGATGGTTTCCAGTACAGTGATCTGCAAAGCATATTTCTCAAAAGCAAACCTGATTTCCTCCCATTAGTCCTTTTTATTCTGAGAAAACAAAATCATCAAATGGATTGTCGAAACCTTCTTCTGGGTGCTCAATGGCATATTTTATGGAAAATAAATTGGGTGTTATTGTAGACAGGCATTGCTCTGCCAGGAGGTTATATTCCCAAAAAGTAGGTTTAAAAATGAATTCTACTCAGTGTGTGATTTTTCCTTTCACTGTTTGTCTTAGGGTTTTTAAAATTTTCCCCCCTCATTAGCTTTGACTTGTGTTAAGACTTCAGATTTTTCAGACAAATTAATTTACATTTTTTTCCTACACAATGACCTTTTTCCTCCATTGATGATTCAGCAATTTATGACCACAGTGCTAGATGGGAGAGAGCAGAAGCTGAAAATGAAAGCTTCAATTCTTATTCAGGACTGGAGGCTTGCCTACTGTCCACTGGGACAATGAATTTGGCAAATGCATAAAGTACAAGAGCAATAAGAAAATTAATAGACTCTCCTGTTTTGATTTAATGCTTCCCCTTAATGGATTGTTGATTTACCTAATGGCTGTTGTCTTCATTAGGGCCTTTTGGTGTTTGTTAAACTAGGAAAATTGTCATTATGGGAGATAAAGGTGGTAAAAGGGAAGCAATCAAACTCAAGTATTATGAGAGAGAAGACCCTTCTAAATTCTGTAACTTAGTGACTGTAAATTCTTGGTATAAATTTACAAATTTTAATGTTACTTTTTAAGGGAATTTCTTTTAAATGCATGTGATCAAATCAAAGCCTATGCTAAAGGACAAAACTTCACAGCAGAGTCTATGACATCCGGTGCTGATTTACTTCTCAATGCAAGCTGACATATACGTATAGAAGGAGTAATCTGGAATTCTATGCAATCCACACAATAAACCAGGGCGATAAATAGAAAAAGATTAGCAGGTGCAGGCACAGCCACCAGAGTGGGAGGGTTTCTTACAAATAAAAAATATGTGGAACAGCACCTATCTCACAGTGATCTGCATTTAATCTGCAGGTCAATTCCAGGGTGGACAGAAACCAGTGATTTATGCCTCTGCAAGCTGAGGGAAAGTGGGTTAGCTGAGAAGGCTGAGAAGATAGAAACATTTATTAATGGTGAGTGAGCAAAGCACTCTCTTGCCCTCTCTCTCCTTTCTTTGTCTGTCTCTCTCTCACACACAAACTAAGGAATCATGGATGATTTGTGCTTTCAAAATAAAAATTTTGGCTGTCACCATAGATGGGAGTAAACAAAAACACCACCACACCACCACCACCAACAAAAACAAACAAAATGAAGCAGCTGCCTGACCAGTATTCACCTCCATGGCATATTGATCCATTCAGAAATTCTGCTTTATGAGGCACTATATCAAAGGATGAGGGGAAAAAAAAAACAGGAAACAAAAGCATCCTGCTCACAGCTCTTTCCAAATCATTTACTCTTATTTCTCCTCAGAGGACTTCACTGACCTCTTCAGGGCTTCTCTCTGATGGTAAGTAATGGAAAGCAGGCAGCTACAGCAATTCTGGGATGATCCTCCAAAAACTTGTATTTGATGTTTTTCTTTGAACTTGAAATTAAGAATATTCTCAGATTGCAGGATGCTTGTTTGAGGAGTTGGAAAGAAATGACTCTGATGGACTGGACTTGACTTTTCAAAAGTGACTAACCAAAACTGATCACTAAGCAGCCAGGGTCTTTATAGACACCAGAAGTTTATCTATTAAAGATATAAAACCAATGACAAGACCTTCCCCATAATTCTGGCACCTACAAAGCAGTTTTGAAATGCTATCAATACTATGACTATTATCATCGTCATTATTACTATTATTTATCAGGATATCAGTTACTATTACTGTTATTATTTCCATTAATTATTATCTTTTATCCATGTAATTTCCATGCTGTTGCAAATATCAGTCCTGGATATGAGAATTGTATTCAGGGTAAACTGCTTAAACTTGATATTGTATGTCTTCAATGGGGAGTGCCAAAAAGTTCAGATCCTATCCTTTAATCCTTGAAGGCAAAGCCAAGACCATTCTCACAGTTGATGCACCTTGAAGTTGCCTTGAGATTAACCATTCCCCCACTTCAGATGGGAAGAATGCTTCCCTGGCTCCTAAATGTAGTGCAAACACCCCTAGCCACCGGATGGAGGAACTGCGGGGGGATGGTAGCCATGGTAGCAATTGCTATTCTAGCAACTGCTGCTCTGAACTGATACAGTACACCCAGATCTTTAGAATAAGATCAACTGACACCAAGTCTTGATTTTTCTAGAAATGATATAAAACTTTTTTTTTAAATGGATGCAATTCTCCATAAAAGAAGGCAAAATCATTGTAACTAATAAGTATAACACAGGTGATATTATACCGAATGGATTTCAGGCTCCTTCCCTTGCTGAGTGCATGATGTGCTTACTCTGGGAGATCGCTAATGAGGGTGATGCTCTGGGGAGCTTTTGCACTTGCAGCAGTATATTTACTGGCATTTAAAGCCCCACATACTTGGTAGTGAACAAAGGGCTGCTGAGGGATTCGTGGGAAATAAAAAATGATGATAGTAATTAGAAGCACAATAGAATGGGGTGCACCTTTTCTCTCACATGAAAAGTTCTCCGGAAAATCACTGGAAGATGAGTCAGGCAGGGGCCTGGATGTGTAAGGAGAATGGAAGAGAAACACAGATGGCTGCATTGGAAAAACATATTGATTTTGTAATTTCTTAGAGTCCTCCTCAGCTTAACAACCCCAAATGAAAAAGCACAACAAATACCAGGCCTGAGTCTACATTAAAAGTTGTGTTCTATGTGCTTATACAAATATGGCATAATGAATTTCACTGTTATGTATAATTATAATGCACCAATAAAAATAAATTTTAAAAAATCCATGTTCATGTGTGTGTGTATTTCATATTAATTACAAAAGAGCCAACAGATGGTAATAGCCTTCTACCAACCCAGGGCAGATTTACACTGGTGACCTATAATTGCAATTCTCCAGATCATGTAACTCCTTAAGCTAATTACTCTATTTGATTTTATATCATTTTGCCCTACTTGAGATACACAAGGATAGGCTCAGATGAGATAGATTAAATACTTCCAAAGAAACCGAAAGAAATATTGAAAGAAATAAATATGTACAGTGAAAGACAATGACTTGCTTTTATCTTTCCTATTTGACCTGTCACCCTCAAACAGTGTTGTCAAGATTAGCAGGATAGTTTACATATTCATATTTTATATCACTTTGTCTTATTAATAGTAGCATTTAAAAAATATTTGTAGTTAATAATGAAAACCATTAGTAATCTTACATAAATGGCACTGAAATTTAATGAAGGCACAGTGGATATATCCAGTATAACAAAGTGTTGAAATGGAATTCATTTAACTACAGATTTTGTTGAAACCCCATGAAAATAGGTGGCACTACTCCATGTGCCGAAGTGATGTGATAGACCAACTCTAATAACCTGTCCAGAGAAGTGGTAAAATGGCTTAATTGCTCATTCACAATGAAGGTGTGCAAGCTTGAAGCTGAAGTGGGCCAGGAAGCTGAACCAAAGAGAATTGGTTTCTTTAAAGAGTTTTTGGTGACTTGAGAGTTCCTCTGAGGGTCATGTGGGCAAGGACAGCACCTCTCCTCACTTCAAACCTAGTGCAAAGGACACAATGTCGAGAGCATGGTGAGTGTCTGGAGGTGTGGACCAGCGCTGGAGCCGCTTGGTAAGTTCTTGGGTAACAAGAGGGCTTCACTTAGGAATAACTATTCTCCTGTTGATGGATTCAAGCTGAGTGTCTACCACAGAACAGGCCTGGGCTTATGCACATAAGAGGCCATTAAGGTAGTCTAAGATCCTGCCCTAAAGATCTCCATGGAAGATAAGGGGTCCTCATCACAAAGAAATTGTATTTATGACAATCTGAGATCCTACAGTAAAAGATACATGCATGAGTTGCCTGAGAGAAGCCTGGGAAACTACAGGTGAGAGATCCCCCAGCTTTGATAATGAATGGGAATGTTTCTTAAAAATCTATTGGTAAATTCAAGAAGGAGTCAGCTTTGATCACTTGTCAGGCCCAAGGATCAAAAAAATGACAGTTCCCCATAATATCTGATTCTTGCCTCTTCTTTCTCCAGACCCAGCCAGGAGGGGTCAAAAGCTGCAACTAGTCACAGGTGGTAAGAAGAAGCTGCCCCTATTCCTCCTGAATAGGACCTGAGATGGAGGAGCAGAGGAGCTATGGGTGACACTTGGAGTATGCACATTATAATGAACTGATCACATTTGATATTGAACTGAGACATTTGGAGAACTACAGTAGTTGGAAAACTTTTTTATTTTGTCAATTAGCACTCTTGGAACCTATTCTAGTTTTTGTGCAATGAGGGCAGGAATAAAAAAGCTGTCAAAATGAATATGGAAAGGGCTGAGGTTGTAGCTCAGTGGTAGAGTGCTTGCCTAGCATATATGAGACATTGGGTTTGATTCTCAGCACCACATATAACTAAAGGTCCATTGACAACTAAAAAATATTTTTTAAAAAATGAACATGGATAGCCACTGGAAATAGAATGGCATTATTTCTTGTATCCAGTTCTCACTCCAACAAGTTCTGTTTGTTTATCCTAATGGTGTGCTATGGAGGGAAGGAAGACATTTGCCCACAAAACTTCACTTAGACAAACACATTTGAACTGGGCAACTAAAGATGGAGAAGATTTACTAAGCAAAGAAAGAGGAAAGGTGAAAAACCATCTGCAAAGAACAGGGAGTGTGAAATTCAGTGTTATGCTTGCAATACTAGAGCACAACTAGGCAAAGGATGAGAATGAAAAGTCAGGCTGAGTCTGGGATGCAGCTCAGTGTTAAAGCCCTTGCTTAGCATGTGTGAGCACACAGGTTCAATCTCCAGTAGCGCGCGCGCGCACACACACACACACACACACACACACACACACACACAATGGTTAGGTTGGCAATGGCTTTGGATTATGTGCTAGGGAATTTACTTTGTATCATCCAGGCCTATGCAGCGAGCCATCAAAGGTCTTGAGTATGGAGGTAACATAATGTAATCTTCTACATAAGGAATGATACTGGAGAGTTCCTCAGGGGCATCCCTTTGGATGATCCTTGGTTCCAATGTCCTTGTCAGGCAGTTGGCTACTATAAGACTCGATTTCTCCTTCTTCACAGTCCCACAGTCCCTACTCTATTGTATCTCCCATGTGGGTTACTGCAAATACCTCCTGTCTCCACAGGGAAATATTTTAATTCTTAGACCTTCTTAAGTTCACTTTAGGTCAGCAGTCAATACCTGAGATGGACAGCAACTAGAATTTTGAAAATTAACTATTACAATATAAAAGAGAGATAAATGACCATATTTAGGCTGAACTGCTAAATTCTAAAATGTGAAAAGCCAGTCATCTGAAGGAAGGAACACATATTACGCAGGGAACAAAATTGGAGTAATACCAAGAAATATGAGGAAACATAAGAATATTTTAACCTGTAGCCATTCAATGATGGGGGGAGGGGAGAAAATGAGCTGATAATTTAACAGGTTGGTACTGGGAAGAAACCCAGGATAATCAGGAAGTACATCAGTTCATACTCCCTTCTTGTAAAAGCAAAGCTACGTGTCAACTGAGAGCAAGAATTCTAAAATCAGATTCCTGGATGGGAATCCTGGAGTTGCCACTGATGGTTATGCAACACTTCTACCTTCTAGTTTCATTTCTGAAAAATGGAGCCAAATAGCACTTTCTTTAAAGTTTAAAAGGATCAATTATACAAGATAATATGTGTGCATGCATATATTTCTGTGTATACATGAGTATACACATACACATTTGTGTGTGTGTGTGTGTGTGTGTGTGTGTGTGTGTGTGTAACAGCAAGTGACTTGAAGCATAAGTGATCAATAAAAAGCAGCTGCTATTACTCAGCCAGATAATTCTACTGGAGCTCAAAAATTTTTCCTTGAATTACAAATTACTTTGAAATACAGCACACTTTCTCAATTGATCCTATACTTCTCTTTGATTTAGTTAAAATGAAAATATCTTGTAAAAGTTTAATGAACACGGAAAAGATAAAGTGTAGGTTGAACAAACACAACCATCACAATCCAAAATTCAAAATAAAGCAATGTTTAAAACACATCTTTATAATAAATATGAACATGGATGTATGTTTTCTAATTGATGGTATTCAGTTTTCAGCTTAGAGGCCACCAAATAAAGGAACAATATTTGACAAATTACATGCAGTATAAACAATTTTTATTTTTAAAGTTCCGAATCACTTGGCAAAAGCAATATTCCATTCTGAGACATTTGAATCAAAAATCAAAAGGGGATCGTCATTCAAATGAGTTAAAAGGACAAATTCATTGCATTTATTTGAAGTTTTAAAAAGAATCTTTTGAGAAAATTTTCTGACAGCCAATTGAAAAGATAACAAATATCATTACCACAATTATTTTTTTTCTTAGTAGCTTAGGTCACCTGGCAAATCTCAGCTTATGATTCTAAGCTTATGGAAAGCTAAAGTGTATTCTACCCAGAGTTGTAATTTAATTAAAATTACTACTGAAGCAAAACCACACTTCATGCATTCTTTATCATGGGTGGTACCAAAGTACATGCATTTAGAAACTGAATACCTAATCAGATTAGTATAATAGCTTGTAAAATGAGGCAGAAAAAAGTACATTTATGCAGTAAAGGCTACTGAGACCAAATGACAAATAATCACCATGGGAAAATGATGTGAATCCCAGACCCTGAGGTCTCCGGTTTTGCACACTTCCTGGCCAGTACAGAATGACAGAAGAAATTCCTCTTAATCAAGTGGCCATGGGATGACACACAGGATACGCTGACAAAAGTTCATTTCTATATCCAAGCAAAAGTAATGTGTGGACTCTTTTTAAGGGAGCCAGACTTCAGAAGGTTTGTCAGAATAAATATTGCTAAATTGAGCAGAGAGGATGCCTGTTTCTAATACCAGATAATTGATATAATAATTTCATCAACTTGAAATAAAATGACTAGGATTTGATTGGCTAAGGAAAAAGTTATTTGTGTCAGGAGAGCTGCTATGTTAAGCGTTCACTAAATAATTTGCAATCCTTTTTCTAGTACAAAAATAAATTATTAAGAAGTGAACATTTTGGATCTTTATACTCTTTACTCTTCCTGAGATCTAACCCTCATCCAGCACATCAGTAAGTCACATTTAAAAAATTATCCAAGCTATTTTTGCATTTTATTTTCACATATTAGAAACTTAGAAGGGTCCAGTTGAGAGTCTAATGACATTTTCCATGTTGTTTCATTATTTTACGCATTTCCTGGGTAGGCAAGCCCATGATTTCAATTCCTATTCATAATTGCAAAATTTGGATTTTCCTCTGAACTTCTGACCCATGCATCCAATCTCCTGCCAAATACTCTTGCTTGCCCTCAATTTATCAAGATCTATATGTCCAAAGTGATATCATCAACTTCCTGTGAACTTGTTCTTCCTCCTGTTTTCTGTTTCAGTGAATGACACACTGTCCACTCAGTTGCTCAAACCTTATCCTTGACATCTGTCATTCCCTCATCTTCTCAACCCGTCCCCAGTCTTCTTCACTCCCTTTTAAAAATCTCTTAAGATATTTCCTCCTTTCTCCCTACCTTTGGCCAACCATGATCTTTCACTGGAATACTGTAATCAGCTCCTATTTTGGATCTCTGCACTCAACTTGCTCCTCTTTCCATTCTATCCTTTTTGAAATAAAGGAATATCTCAAAAGTCAGATTGGATTGACTCTTATTTAAAGCACTTGAAGAACTGTCACCTTCTGGATAAAGTTTAAACTACAGCAGTTTATAGGACCTTTGAGTCTTATCATTAGCCCTATCTCCAGAATTACCTATCACAAGTCTCAACATAAAATATACTGGACAATTTCCATGTGCAATGATGCACACCTGTAATACTAGTGGCTCAGGAGGCTGAGGCAGGAGAATCATGAGTTAAAAGCCAGCCTCAGCAATTTAGCAAGGCACCTGGCAACTCAGTGAGACCCTGTCTCTAAATAAAATATTAAAAAGGGTTGGGGAGGTGGCTCAGTGGTTAAGCACCCCTGGGTTCAATCCTCAGTACCAATAAATATCAATTGTTTTGAACTTCAACAAAGACTTTTGCTCTGTGCTCTCATCTTCCCACCTGTCTTAGTTTGGGCTGCTGTAACAGAATACCATAAATTGGGTATTTGAAATAACAAATATTTGTTTAAGTTCTGGAGGCTGAGAAGTCTAAGACCAAGGTGCTAGAAGATTTGGTATCTGGTAAGGGCCCACTTCCTGATTCTTGCACTACCCCTACATAATGGGGAGAGGGCTAGCAAGATTTTGGGGGTCCTTTTGGTAGGGGAACTAATTCCATGCATGTGGGCTTCACTTACATGATTTAATGACCTTCCAAGGACTGCATCTCCTAACACCATCATAATGGGATTAGGATTTCAACATGTTTGTGGGCAGGCACAAACATTCAGTTTATAACCTAGCCTTTTGTATAAGATTTTCAATAGAAACACTATTCCTCCAATGTGACCAACACCCAATTAACCTTAATCCTTGCCTGGATTCCCTATTCTTTGGATAACCTCTCTAACATCTCATTCCTGGATCTGGTACTACATGCTATACTGTCTTGACACTGTAAACTTTCCCAGAAAATGATAACAATTAGGCTGTTTTGTATTGGATGTTGAAATATATACCTGCCTCCACTAAATTAACAGCCACACAAAGTGCCTATTTGGTATTATGTCTTCTGGGTTCAGCCCAGTACATAGCACAGTGGGTCTTCAAAAGATACTTGTTGACTGAATAAATGAATGTTTATTAATAGTGATATTCCATCCTTAAAAGATATGGAAAAAATGTTAATATCATTTATTCTTTTAATAATGATTTGGTAAAATAGTTATCCTTGCATAATTTGGCTATTGAGACTTAGGTTTCAGAAGGAAGGTGAAAGAACTCAAGAGCTCAAACCTTGACTGTTGCTCCAGGGAAGAAGAGCCAGTTGCCAGTGTCCACTGGGTCAAGATTGTCTTCTAAAATGACTTGTCTATGTGCGGAATTGATGACCAGAATGTTATCCAAGGCCCAGCAGGCTTCATACACTTCACCTACACGGAGATTTTCCTGCTTCCATTGAAACTGGACGCTCTCCCCTTTGGCGTCTTCAGGAAGGTAGAGGATGTGGATGATTGTGCTGACATTGGAAGGGGCTCTGGAATATGTGGAGAGACAGAGTTCAACATAATCCATTTTTTTTCTTTCTTTAGATGATTTTTTCTCTTAATATTATAGTTTCACAATCTCAAAAACATATTCATTACAAATACTAATTCCATCACCCTTGAATCTTTCAATATCTGCTATTTTAATTTTCATATTGAGTGATGTTAAATTAAAAACTAAAGGTCTTCAAGAAGCTTACATTTAACACAAGGTGGTCACTGAGCATAAGAAAGTGCTACACACTTCCTTGTTGGGTTAAAAAAATCCAAACGTTTTTCTGCTCAGGTTTTGCACATGGTAGATATTCAATCTAAAATAAGTAACTTACAAGTAAAAAAGGAGGAAATGTAGAAAATGATGATCATAGTCTTGATTCTTACTTTGAAATTACTCACTTTTTAGAGTTCATTGTATAAATATATTTAATAATCCAATGTTTAAGTAACAATTAGTTTATTTCTAGTAACCACACACAATTTTATATGTTAAGTCAACACAAAATGTGAGATTTGCTATGAGAATTAAAGGTACTCATTCATTATTCTTTACTGTTTCATGTAGGTCAGTCTTTAAAAATGATATAATTTTATCATGATTTTTATGTTATATCTGTTAGAATCTAGATCCTTCTGCTATATAATAAAATATTTTTATTAAACATTTTATTCTACCAAAGTAGAAATATGCTATAGTAAAAATGATCGCCTTAGTCAAGATTAAAAATGGTACTAAAATGCAAACTAGTGGTACCTTGGACTTGCTATAAATCAGTTTTGGAAGGACTACAGAAAAGCCATATTTTTCACTCACCAATGAAGCACATATATATCTGTAGAATTGTCAGTGTAGGTTACAGATGGTGTACCTTACCTTTGGGGGTAATGAATTCTCTCCTCTTTTAAAATATTTCATGATGACTATCTTTTTAGCTTCAAAAAGAATGTAAATTGATTAAGAGAATATATCTTGCTTTTAGGTAGTGACTGAAAAATACTTTCATTTGGATTTTCCCTGGTAAGGAAAATTTCCATTAATGAGAAGGATGTTTTGGTACATGGCCTAAAACCAGAAGTGGCATTTAGTGAAAAAATAAATGGACTTAGCTGAATGTGATCTTTTTATGTTGTAATTAAATGCGCAGTTTCACTAGGTATCAGATCAAAAGCATAGTTATTTTTCAGCAAGAAACATGCACTATAATTTATTTAAGCTATGATATATAACATACTAGAAAGAAATGTGAAAATATAAAATTGCTAAAATTTATGCTGCCTTGCTTAAAGTCATTTATATAAATAAGTATTTAATATGAATGCAGCTTCATAACTACTAGAAATTGGAAAGAATAACAATACATTACAAAATTGGTGTGGCATATCAGAGCTCAGATTGTACTAGAAACTCATAAATTATATTTTGCCTTGTCACAGAGGGAGTTTATTAAAACTCTCTCTCAGACATGTAAAGGTTTTATTTATTTTTATTTTTTAAATACTGCTAGAAATATATAAATTGGTTTAGTATTAAGATTATTAATAGTTCTTTTGTATGAAAATAAAGTAAGGAAAACAGCTAATGGAAAAAAATTGTCAGAAAGCTGATTGAAAATGTACTACTTAAGTTATGCTAATTTAAGAATTAATCCAACCATAATAATCACTTTGTTCAAGGCATTTTTTTTCTTTAAATATCTTATACCTGAAATTAGGCATCCACTTTTATTTTATGACTTAATTCTGCAGATGTGGTAAACATTGTTTTGCTACTTTTACCAAATCTTTTAACATGAATGAGTTTCTCCTTCTTCAAACATCCTACCTCATTTTTATTTTTAATAAAAAATATCTGATTATTAGTTGTATCACAATTATGCTGATAGACTTTAAAAATGGGCCTTAAGGGAGTCATAAAGGAAATGGCAGAACTAGAGACGAAATGCAAAGGCCCTGCGGCTATGAACTCCATGTCAGCACAGAAAAGTCAACCCCCAGTCTTCTTCTATAAACCAGGCTGGAGTCAGGTCACCTACAGCAATGGAAGGTGATGTTATTTTGTGGAGGATACTAGCAAAAGGGTTATGTTCCCAAATGTACTTTTTCCTAAAATAGTTTGACACAAGGAATATAGGCTACAGGAAGTTCTGAGCGGAAAATGACACATCTAACAATATCTTTCTCAAGTAGAACAGGTCCTACTATGTGCGCTCATGTAATGCAACATAATTAACAACCAGAGTGCTTTCAACCATGAAGAAAATGGCAGTGGTACCACGGAGGCAAATAAGAAAAGAGAAATCCAGTTACATCAGAATTTGTGAAAACACTTTAAATGATAACAAACCTAATTTTCTCAAGTTGAATCCAGTCTGCAGTATTGTTCTTGGCATAGGACACGATGATGCTGGGGTCTGAGTAACTAAAGCGACATGAACCTGACCCTGGAACCGGCAAAAAAAAATAAAAAATAAAAAAACAACCGTAAATTTCAAAAATAAAAACAGTATAATTACACATTATCTTTCCTGATAAATATTTTTGATAATTTTCTAAAGATTTAGATATGTATTTCTGTCCTTTTCAACTATGCTTCTATTTTCTGTAATTTGTTCTCATAATAATTATTTGATAAATAAGCTTAGGAACCAGAAAGAAAGAAGGTAAAAAAGATAACTTGCAAATTTCTTTAGATACACGAACAAGAAATCTCTAAATATTATAGAATGACTAAGTAATGTGATTATTGCTCTTGAAAGTTAATATCATTTAACGTAAATGGTACACAGGTCATTAAATTGAGGAACAAAACCACCATTCTCTTTCTGGGTTGCATATTGTGTAAATTATGACACAGTATTTGAGAAACTAACATAGAAAGTTCAAGTGCTACATGAATGAAAACTGATATTACTCTGCGATAAACCAACAATAAACATTTTAAAGAGAGATATTATCTCCCACTGTGAATATTTGGTGATTATTTCTCATTATTTTCAATATTAGAAATATGAATAAGGAAGTTTTAATACTGCTCAAGAATTTGTTTTTATTTGTTCAATGAACTGATAAAATAAAAAACAGTGTGACTACAATGTCAGAGGTCTCAGAAAAACTTAAAATAGAAACATTTGCTGGGAGTTTCTTGTAACTAATGCAACAGAATTTTTGGTGTTACATTAAAAATAAATGTAAACCCAAAGTGAACCCAAAGAAAAAGCAATGGTGTGATTTGTGTTTAACTTTTACCCATCTGCCAGAGGAGCCTCAGTTGAGCACCTGTTAGCTGTTCTACATTGCAGGGTTCAGGGTTCAGGGTTCCACACTTTCACCAGATTCATTTATTTCAATGGTATTTAATGCAAAATTGGCAAGTGTCCTATTGCCAGGTTGGCATGTGCTAAAATGCCAAACAGCAGTGTTTCTAGATTCATTCTCATAGCTACAAAGCAGGTGAAAAGGCATGAAAGAAAGGGGTATTAAAAGAAAAGCCACACAGCAATCCTGATCCCACATGGAAATCCACCTTATGCCATGGTAATCACTGCTAAATTCTACCTTCCAAGAGCAGCTGCTTAAAATAAATATCAAACTGTGCGGCTGGAAATGAAAACGAGGAGGATTTATGGGACCAACTTCAACACAAACAAGAATGAGGCCTGGAAGAGAATCTGTTATTTCACAGGAAAGTTCAAATTAGCCGAAATTTATTTATGTGCTTTCTTTATTTATGGCTTATACACCCTAAGTACTTAAAAGCAAATGTATGAGGCAAGTCTTTGAAAAAGGATAGAACTAATGATAATCATAAATGTTCCTTAGAGAATGCAATTTGTTGCAAATTATTTATAAATTGAGAAGAGAAAAGGAAAGCTGATATGTATCAAAATTTGTATATCAAATATAGCCTGATGACACATATGACTTCTCCTATGGATTTTCCCTATATTACCATCTCAATATTTCAAAATGAAATTTATATTGTAATTATAAAACAAAAAGGCATTTGGCAGGTGACTTACTTTTCCTCTGCCACCTACTCATTAATTTTTTCATATTTAAAACATTAATAGTTTTGAATCTATCTCCTTGTTGTTGCCAAGATCCTCATTAGCTCTTGCCAGGTCTCTGCAACTGTGATTAGTTGCTTTCGCCATAACCAGTCTCACCTGTCCTCACCCAGTACCCTGCTGCCAAGCTCTTTCTACAATCAAATTGAATCTTAGTACCTCCTTATTTCTAATCCTTCAATAATTTCTCAACCCCTTCAGGATACAGCTGCACTGCTACTGCCAGAGTGGTAAAGGGACACAGCTCCTAGGTATGGAATTTGTATTTCGAGGAGAACTGGCTGTTAGAGGGTTCCTACACAAAAAGATAACCAGAGAGGCAAAGGGACTCCAATAGAAGGGTGGGCACCTGGAAAACCATGACTGGGTTTGGAGCGCAAACAATCAGTCAGGAGGGAGGCACTGCCCCCCCCTGCTAAAGGCACTGAGGTGGTAGGTTGCCATCTGGAAGAAGCATCCCCAGGAGCAGCACTCAACTCTGGATATCAGCCTCACCCAGAGGCCACTCACAAACTAGCTTTCCAAATGGCACCAGTCCAATAGCTAACTGATTCCCCATTCCCAGAGTGTAGCTGCATAACTGTAGTTTCCCTCCCATAAACCCTTCCAAATCGCAATCCCACTGCCACATGAATTATAATCAGCAGAGTAATATTTGTCATTGCCCAGATTAAACATGGTTGTTTAACTCTGTCTGAGGGAGAGGCGGACAGAGTTAGTCATTGTTCACTCCTTTCTTGTGTGCCCAGGTGCCTAGTGCCACTCCCAATGCCCAGAACCAGACACTGTGTACAGAACTATCACATTCCTCAGGGCACCTCTGATGGAACAATGAGACAATTACAAGCAGGTTCCACCTGTAACAGCCTTCTTTATTTCCCTTCTTTTTTTTTTTTTTTTTTGAGAGAGAGAGAGAGAGAGAGAGAGAGAGAGAGAAAGAGAGAGAGAGAGAGAGAGAGAGAGAGAGAGAGAGAGAGAGAGAGAGAGAGAGAGAGAGAATTTTAATTATTTATTTTTTAGTTTACGGCGGACACAATATCTTTGTTTGTATGTGGTGCTGAGGATCGAACCCGGGCCGCATGCCTGCCAGGCAAGCGTGCTACCACTTGAGCCACATCCCCAGCCCACATCCCCAGCCCTTTATTTCCCTTCTTAAAGCAAAAATGTTTAATTGCTAAATCTGAAATATAAACCCAGGAAGGAAAGACACCTTGAATGTCAAAGGCAAAATATACTCTCATGTGCAGTTCCATTTCCTCTCCTCCAGATCACTTGCAATGTAACACTTCACTCTAAAGTAGCAATTTTGCTAGGATTTAAGGAATTGTCAGTGGAGGAAAGAAATGAAGAATCATAGTTAATGGAGTATGGTCTGAGAGGCGCTGATGTACCTAAAACTGGTCTAAAAATTCAAGCATTTCCCTTTTTTTTTCAAGCAAATGAGGAAAGCCCATATACTTTCATTTTAACCCACAAGAAGGGTATGAAGTGGTTAAGGATTCAAGGTATTCATAAATAAAATCGGTAAGCTTCTAGAGTTTACTGAGGACACTGCACAGTCTGAGAAAGCTGGCTCCCATCAGTGCAGCACACAGATTATCAATGCATCCAGCAGTTTCGGGGAGGACAGCAGATTTTGTGTGGAATGTACATTATCAGTGTTCTTTCTGATTAATCTTGGTTATCAATTCTTGATTTCAAATCAGCTAATATACATTGATAAATAATAAACCATCATTTATAGTGACTGTCATTTACACTATTACTTAGTTAACCCTGTCATATATGGTGATAGATATTTTCATCAACATATCTGGCTTATTATTATCTTACAGTTTGTCCTACTACAATATAAAAACAAGCCATCTTCACTCCTGTACTGAGGTAGATGTCTACACAAGACCTCAAACAGTCTTTCAGCAAAAAAACTCTTCCTTCCTTATGGATGATATCCTGCAGTTGTACTACTGAATTTGTGTCTATAAATCTGTGCTTTTTGAATAACTTGCTTAGTAATATCAAATACAATACTAGGTCATCATTACAATTTCTTAGCATTGTAGTGTAAAATCAATGTTTAAGTTGATTCTTGTTAAGTTTATATATATATATATATATATATATATATATATATATATATATATTAAAGAAAACATGCAAATAACAATGGCTTCATTTTTTTACCCATTTATCTACATTTACCAGACTCTGTCCACCAATATCAATATTTTCTGCCTTTATCCTGTTACAGGGGACTTATTCCTCTTATCTAACTTGAAACTTTGTACCCTTTGACTAATGTCTCTGTTTACCCCATCTCTGTTACTCCCTAGTGAACTTTTAATGTCCATCTTCTCTCTTAACTACATTGCCCCCTTTGGAGATCTTACCAACTTTCAAGGCTTTTAATAACATCTATAACAGGTATTATGTCTCCCGTGAAATTTACACTTCAGATCCAAATGCTACTGGACATCTGGCAATTAGTAAGTTAAAACTAGACCTATTGGTTTTCCACTTCTGGCCCAAATATGTTGTCTTTTCACTTCAAATAAGACCACTCTAAGAGGTGCAATTAAACCTATAAGCAATCAAACAAAAACCTAAGATGCTTTTCTGTTTAGAAAGAACTCTAAAAACGTTGCCACTTTTTATATAACTGCTTCTCTGTATTGTAATGTGATAGATTAATGAGAAAATCTTTAGTGGTAGATGATTTTTCTAACATATCTTATTGTCTTAAACAGATCTGATTTATTTTTTCTAATATAAGAGAGGTTACATGATAAAAAGTGCTTATCAGTAGTACTTATCATTCTATGATTTTTTTATTTCACTTTTTAGAGTAAAATTTACCTTTAACATAAGATATGGCCCAGCAGGGCAGTGTGTATGGATTGGAGACAGGTGCCAGGCTTACATTTGGGGTTTGACACTTCTTAGCTGTGTTATCTTGGGCAAATCACTTACTCTTTCTGTGGCCCAGTTTCCACATTTGTAAAATGTTGAGAAATAATGACAATCACTTCATAGAACTGTTGTGAAGATTAAGGAGTTAACACATGAACAGAGTCCAGAAAACTGTTCTTGTCCTAGTTAATATATTTTAGCTATGATTCAGTATTTTAAATTTCATTTATCTTTAAAAACAAAGAGGAATTTATTCAGGAACTGAGTATTAATTAATGCTCATCAAATAATTTCATTACATTTTTTCCCTATAGTTTCTTTCTCCTTCTCTTATAGTCTTCCTCTGTGTTTAAATTAATTAGTCTAGCAGGGTGTTTTGATTCCTTGCTTATTATTTTTGGTTTGTCTATTACAGATTTTTGCTTTGTGGTTACCACAAGGCTTACAAAAACACCTTTTGATTATAACAAGCTATTCTGAAATGATAGCATCTTAACATGATCATAAATATAAGAACAAACAAACAACAAAGAACAAGAGAAAATGCTAATTGTAATAGAAGTCCCATAGAAGTCCCTGGAGCTGTTCCAGAAACTCCTTTCATGGGCTGGCCTGGGGGTTGTTAGGATTTGCCCAGTGTTAGTTGTCACTAGCCTGGCACTACTACCAGAACAAAGTCTTGTTTCTATTATCCTGTACTCCCCATAGTTAATGGGGTTTTGTATCATGGTAGGCTGCCCACAGTTGGGTAGTGAAGGCAATCCCTTGGCCATCTAGGCTGATGTTAAGCTGGGTCACACCTGAGTCTCACAGCTGCAAGAACCTGAAGAGTCTCAGGGGTGCAATAGGAACCAGGCCACAACAGGCAGTGATACCTGGTCTGTCCCACTGGGGCACCAGTCTCTGCCTGATACTGGGGCAGTTCTAGAGCCCTATCAGCAAGAACTGACCTGGTAATAGCTGTGCTGCCCCAAAGTTTGTGGAGAGGTGGTGGAAATAGTCCCTTGGTCACCAAAGATGATCCTAAACCAGGTTGTGCCTGAGTTTCAAAGCTGAAGTGGCCTCCATAGTCTTGGGAGGAGGGAGGGTGTGCCCAAGGCCTTCTCCAGGGCTGGAACTGACACAGCTGAAACTGGAATCTGTCCCACCAGTGCACAGTTCTCTCTGCCTGATGCTGGGGCAGGTCTAGAGGCTTTGCCTTTGAGCTTTGACTTGTACATAGGGTCTTCAGTTTCCAGCATACCTGGCATAGGAACTTCAAGACAAAACCCTGTGCTAATTTTCCTGCCTTTTACCCCAATGGATGGAGTCTTACTCCCTGCTCTGAGCTGAGGATGGCGACTGTCAGCCACCTGCCCTATGCAGATCCGGCAGCAAGGTTCTTGGGTATTAGCTTGACAGGAGGAGTCATGCGGCTTTGCCCAGCAGTAAGTTTCATGGTGGTAGGCCTGGAACTAGGTTTCAAGCTTAGTTTTCTCTCCTTCCCCTAAGTTGGAGGCTCTTCTCCCCATGTTGAGCTACTTGGAGTTGCCAAGCATCTCTTTCCTTCCTTGTTCTGTTATTCTAAAAGCAGGCACTGTGGCTTCACCTGATTTCCTCAGCTTTGTCAAGGTAGTTTGGCAGTTTGGTGTGTGAATAGCTGATCAACTTGGTGTGTTTGTGGAGAGACAATGACCAGAGGATCTTACTCAGCTGCCATCTTGCTCCATCTCTGATAAACAACCCTGTAATTCCATGTGCTTTAGGCAAATTCCCTACTCTTTAGAGGCAATGCTATAAATTCAATAAGGAAACACAAGATGAGACTCTAGTGAGTAGCCTACCTGTTTGTTACCTATTTGCTAGTAAATGTGTTAGTGGGGGATAAAAGGAGTCTACTTGTAAAAAAAAAAAAAAGTCATGTGTAGAATAGAATAGAGACATATTTTGTAAGGTCTACACAATTGCTAGAGTGGAATGAAAATTTGATTTTGCAGTTCCTGGCATCCAAAGAAAACAGAAAAATATGATAAGTTAGAATTTTAATAGTACCCATCAAGAAAAAAATGCCAGTAACTCAAGAGAATGAATACAGGTATTCACTACTGTATGCACACCTATAAATAGGTATGTACTACTGAATGCATTCACCCCCTAAGAAAACTAAGGTAAAGAGGAAAAGAAATCTGGTCTGTCCAGTTCTGAACCCCAAAGGGGTTCAGAACTGGACAGACCAAAACCTATGCTTTCAACTATTTCACTGTTCATTCAGGTGCACAAAGCACCCAATCTTCTTTATTTCTTTTGCTTTTCTTTTAAATAGTGCTATATTCTCACATGGTCAGAATATATTGAGACAGGTTTCTGTGTTTCTATTTCTACTCAGGCTCATGGCATATGGCCATAATGGCCTTTATCTTGATAAAGAGAGCAAAACCTGAAGAACTGGATGGTCTTTAAATACCCGGCTAGTCATCATCTCAGCTCTCTGGTGTCACCACAGGAGGAGACCACAGTGAAACTATACCAAGAAGATACCATGTTCACTTGAGCATCACTTCCTCTGTAAATTCTCAGTCCATTCTTCTCCCTTCCCTGTCCCCATAGCCAGTCACCTGATCCTGAATATTTCTGTAACATTCCTTTAGTCCACCATCACCTCCTTAGACCATCTCTTCCCTAGATCAATGTGATAACCTCCTAACTGGATTCAGAACAAATTAACAAAAGGTTAACCTTCTAAAGCTATTTCCATATAAGTCATATGCTTAAAAATCTATGAAAAGTTGGGTTGGGATTGTGACTCAGTGGTAGATCACTTACGTAGCATGAGTGAGGCACTGGGTTCAATTCTCAGTACCACATATAAATAAGTTAAAAAAAAACAATAAATAAAATGTCCATCAACAATAACAAAAAATTCTTTAAAAAATCTATGAAAAGCTATTTTAAAAAATAGTTGCATTCCAAAAACAATTATGTGAAAAGTGTTAATCTGCTATGATATTACAATCAGGGTTAAGTTTATGAAGCCAAGTTAATCCACATTTGTAACCTAATTAACAAATTCTATTAATGACTTACAAATCTATTTCTGAAATAAGTATTTTACCATAAAGAAATAATTAAGTTTTACAAGTACAAAACAGTAGTCAGTACTTCTTATTAAAAATGAGGAAATAAAAAGAGAGGCAAACATTATTTCAATATGGTTGGTTTTTTTTTTCAC
The DNA here is from genome assembly GCF_052094955.1 of Ictidomys tridecemlineatus. Classification (NCBI taxonomy): domain Eukaryota; kingdom Metazoa; phylum Chordata; class Mammalia; order Rodentia; family Sciuridae; genus Ictidomys; species Ictidomys tridecemlineatus. The sequence goes on from NC_135478.1 coordinate 174,468,143, forward strand.
TGTTAGAGAGATTCAACATTACAACTCTATAAAAATTTTTATTGTAAACTTGGTTTTATCTATAAACCACTTTACTGAGTTTAAAATTACAACTGAAATAGCTATTAACTTGAACCTCTGGTTCTATTTTAATAGTACTGTACCTAGTATAATGTAGAAAAAATGGAAAAGTAACTTTCTACTTTTGTTATAGAAAGCTCAGGCATGATGATTGATCAACCAATCAATCAATCAATGAGTCAATCAACTATGAAAAGTACATTTAATGCCAGGGCTATGAGTGAACTCAAAAGTCTAGTTACTTTCTTCTGGTTCAGTCTCACTTCTCTTGACTTCAGCTGTCATTCAAGGAAAGCTAGGAAAACCAGACCCAGAAGAGCCCTTTCCTACTTGAGAAGTAAAGCACAAGGCTCCTTCTGCTGGGCTTACTCTCCTGCATGGTTCAGGCCTCTGCTCAATGGTTACACGCTCAGGGGCCTTACCCAGCCATCTTTAATAAAACGCTGCCCAAATCCCTCAATGCTCCCTGATTCATTTTCTTCATTCCCTTTATTACTCCCTGACATATTCATTTGTTGATGGCTGCCTCTGTTCACTAGAACCTCAGCTCTGCCAAAGCAAGGATTTTATTTTGCAAATCCTGTTTTCTAAGTACCTTGAAAACTGCTCATGCAGAAAAGGAGCTCAATGAATTGCTAAGTGTTGATTTAGTCAGTTAAACTCTAGGAAGACGGTCTTTTGGAAATACACAAATAGCACTGTTGTTATTAATATCTGGCTCATTTTCAGCCCCTCTTTCCTGCAGGATAGGGAGGTGTGATGGACAGCCTCTGTCTACTAGCATGGTAACTGATGCTCTTCTCAGAAAAGCCAGAGGGGCAGCACATTTGCTTCTTTCACACCAACCCTGAGGACTGTCTGGATCACAATGTCACATGGTTCCACTGATGTTGCATTTGTTTCTCTGTTTAATATCTTTCTCCAGTGATAAAATAAGCTACAAGTATAAATTAAGTGCAGTTGTTTAAATAAAGCTATGGCAACTACTTTCATATTTCTTGTGGGGGCTGCCTTAACTAAAACAGACAACATAATAACCATGTTTTCCAACAAAATGCATTCCTCGGTAACCTGTCATCCTGCTCCAGCACTTAGGACACAGTGGGAAGTCATTAAAAAGATCATGAAGATGAACACTCTTATTTTACAAATGAGTTGCCAGGGGTGGAAACAGGCTCCACCACTCACACAGGGTTATGTGGATAGTTCAATTGGCAGATTCCCAGCCCAGGGCTTTTTCTCTCTCTGCATTTATACCAACCACAAAAGTTGTTTGTCAATGTATCTGAGTAATAAAATCTCATGCTACAGATTATTCTGCAAATTATTTTTTTGAAATCTCTAACTTCAAATACCTGTGCTGAATGAGAAGCATTATTGTACATTCATGATGATTACTTATTACAAATCAGAACATTAAATGCAGCAGTATATAGAAATATCCATGGTCCTTATATGATAATGAAATAGGCAAAAGCAATGGCATATTAAATAAAGGAAAGGTATTAAGATGTGCTTGAAATTTGAGAGGGAAAATTGAGACAACTTGCAAGAGGGTCTGAACAAAGTAAGGATGTGATAATAAGTTTATTGTCAGAATGTAAACATGTATTAATGCAACAAATATGAACTCAATGCTCCATTTCAACATGGTTAGTGTAAACAGAAGCCAATTTATGATAAAACTGATGGAGGTTAAGCTTCTTGGGGCTTACTTGTATGAGCACTTTCCAAGGCCCTGGGGATATTCTAGCAATGTATTCGCCTGATCATGTTTTATAATAGGTGCAGTTGGTTAAGGTACTGGCTCTGCTCCCTCATGCCTTTCCCTTCACATCAGGCAATACAGACATGGTCATGGCTGCTTTAGGGATTCAGCTAAGGAAAGGCTGAACTGGAGATCCATTTATTTTGGATTGATGTGACATGACTCTGTAGCTCACAGCATGGAAAGAGCTACTAGAAACTCCTACCACCCACCGTGCTGACGCACCCAGTGTCATGACTCAAAGACAATGACACACTGTTTAGTGAGTGACGTCAACTGAAAGAGCAGTTTAGTTAGTCACTACACAAGGAAAGCCAAAACACTCTGATTTTTAAATAAGACTGAAATTTTTCCAATTTGACAATGCTCCCAAAAATCTAAATTATATTATCAATGAGGAGTTGGATGGCAAAATATTAAACAAAGAAAATTAAACATAGAAAACAAATCACAAGTTTTCTATTCTTTCTGCAGAAAATATTCCAAAATTATTGTCATATGGAGAAACAGTTTAAGAATCTACAGAAGAAAAAATGTAAGAAAAAAAATTATAGGACATTTTAGGCCATTAATAAAGATGTTTTATTTCTTGATTTTGTGATGTTTATGCTATTTCCAAACTTTCTTAAAAATCTGTAAGTGAACTCAGGAGCTAGAGTAGTTCATTCACCCTGAAATTCTTCCTTGGTCTCTCTCTGCTTCCTGATCATCTTGTGAGCTGCTTCCCTCCACCACACTCTCCTACCATGATGTTCCGCCTCACCTTGAGCCTGAGGAATGGAGCCTGCTGTCTATGGATTGAGACCTCTGAAATTGTGAGCCCCCTAATCAACTTTTCCTCCTCTAAAATTGTTCTGGTCAAATCTTTTAGTCACAGCAGCAAAAAAGCTGACTAAAACAGAGTGTTGGTGATGAACCTGAATAAAACCTGCACTGACCCTCATGAACCGCAGGGGCTCAACAAAAGCTGGAAAGGACCTATAACTCTCAGGACTGCTTCTAGATACTTCTGAGCACTGTTGGCTGGGAGAGTGTACTACAAAGCTCTAAGAGTTGATGCATTAGCAGGTGAAAAAGTAGCAATTATGTGTTAAACAACTGAAGACCAGTGTAGGTATGTCAAAAACCTATTCTGTGTATGAAACCTTATTTGCCATAATATATTTGTATGGAGAAGTTTGCAAATTCCTCCTAGAGGAGCTAGGAGTGTAGATGAGTGGTAGAGAACTCAACTAGCATGTATGAGGCCCTGGGTTCATATTGAACTCTGGAATTACATATTAGGGATTCTGAATCTGTATCCCTAATAGTCCCCTCTATTCCTTTTTACTTTTGGAGTAGAGGGAACTGTGGCGGCAGGAGGCGGGGGTGGAGGGGAGACAAATACCTCCTAGAACTAGGAAGTTTTCAAAATCTACAGACTTCTTTCTTAGGTGGTTGACATAAAAATAAATTACTTTAAAAATAGCTTGATTTGGTATAAAATCAAGCCCATTTTAAAATAGAAATATTAATAACTTCTGAACTTGAATTCCAGAATTCAAATAATTTACTTAATTCGCAGATTTCATAAAGGTAATATGGTGCATATGCCATAAATTATGCTGTACTCCCAGCAAATGTGGACAACTCCCTAATTAAGCACATCAATGTTTCCGTAGTGAAATGCATGAAGATCCATACAGGTGGTAGAAAAAAGGATTAATGTAGGTTTAACTCATTACAAGTTAGGTCTTGCTGTCAAATGAATTCACATCATGTCAGACTTTGCTATCACATAAGTTGAAAAAAAAAAGGCTTCTGGTTTTTCTGAGTTCTTTTGTACTCTGGAATTACATATTAGAGATTCTGAATCTGAATCCCTAATAGTCCCCTCTATTCCTTTTTACTTTTGGAGTAGAAGAATAAATCAATTGGTGTTTAGTCTCTTAAGGCCTGGGTATTTTATTTTTATTTTTTATTTTTTGGTTATGTCCCTTTCCAGTAATCCCAGGACTTTCCAAAGTAAATCAGAGCAGCACACAATAGAAGGAGCTATTGTCCTCTTGGGGACTGGTAGTGGTTGCTGTGAGTAGCCTCTTTCCCTAAAGTTCTGCCTTAAAAACAACCTGCTTCTCCAAATGAAGCACAAAGCCACAGGAGGAGGAGAGAAGTGATCTCACCGAATTGATAGATGGGGAAGAACACTGCCAGAAATCATGCCTCCAGATAGCATAACGGGGCCCATAAATACCACAGGCTCAAGGAGTGTCTGCACAGAAGCCTGTGGAGGATTCTTGTAGCAGGAGTGCTCTTGCTGCCATCACTCAACCCTCAGACCTTAGAGACTAGCAGGTCTAGGAGCTGCATGTAAACAGCAGCATTTGATATAGAAACATCATAAAGTTTTAGAATGGATGCAATCTGGTTGTTCACAACTCCTTGCTATGACTGGAGCAAATCTTAGCAAGATCAACACACCCCTTCATCTTTTCAAGATAGATAAATGTAGGACAAGACCATTAACCCAAGGTTATAGTGAGTAGAATGCAAAAGAGATGGAAAGAGAACTTAGTGGGGGTGGGGTGGAGTGGAGTTAGAAAACTAAACACTAGGGCTGGGAATGTGCTCAGTGGCAGAGCATCCGGGTTCTATCCCAGTTCTGAAAGAATAAATACATAAATAGCTAAACACTATCACTCCCAGGAGATTTTACACATTACTCTAAGTTAGGGTGAAAAATATATATACTGTGATGAGCAACACAAAGATAATAGCATAACAAGCAGTTCCTGAAATGTTTTTTGTTTGTTTGTTTTTGTTTTGTTTTGTTTTGTTTTTGCTAAGGATGATTTGATTTTTGTGGCCAATACTATTCTCTAGGGAGAACTAGGAGAGGCTACTCTCACTATATCCCCAAATCATCAAGGAACACAGTAAAAGATTATTTGCAATTTTACAATTCTTCAAAAAAATTCTGCCCCAGTCAAGACCATTATTATCCAGAGGATCAATATTTTGATAATTTCTATCAATGTCTGCTCAAATATTTCACTGGAAGCAGTTGTACATATTTATTTTTCCTATAATAACAACAATGTAGAACCATGATTATATAACACTTAGATTTTTATTTCCTTCTTTACTGAGTCTGCCAGGAAAATCCTAAAACCATTAGTTCACTTGGAATATGGCATCAAATCAGTCTATTGTAAATAAAGTAACATCTTGAACATATGGGAAGTTTAGAAGTATGAACTAATGAAGATAACCTAAAATATGACTTCCAGTTTTAAGCATACAATGCTGAAATTTCCAAGATAGTTGGTTTAATAACAATTCTTAGTTTTCAAGTTTATTTTATTCTTTTCATACTATACAAAATCTATACTATTTAAATTTTATGTATTCATGCAGATTGTTTTATAATGTAGCTTATCTCCATCAATTTCCATTAGTTCATAAATTATATAAAAATGTAATTTGGTTTGTTCTCTAGTAGTGATCTATCTTCTTGCCTTAACACTGTTCAAAGCAAAATACTTTTATTACTTTTATCTTACTGTGTGTCAATCATCTACAGAGTACTTTAGAGTTCAAGGCAAAGGGAAAAAAAATCTACCTGGAAAGATGAGAACTTGGTCCTAAATAGGCTATTTTACCATTTCTCAAATCATGGGTAAAATAAATGCATGAAGAATAGCTACATATGAAAAGCTGTTCTTGGCTGGGCCAACAGTCTCTCCCAGCTCCTGGGAGGCATGACCTTGGCTGCTGTTCCCTGTGCCTGATGGGGCGTACACAACCTACCATGCTTGGTGGCTTCTGGCTGTCCTGCAATATAGATTTGATCTGGTGTGTGGTGCCTTGGTTACATTCAGGGGCCTTGGCTAAAGGGGCAGCAGTTTGATTCATGGGTAAAAAGCCAGGCAGGAAAAAAAAAATGGTTACTGTATCAGATAATGCTTTGTGGCAGCCCAGGCAGGAAGTGTCCTGGGGCTTCTCAGTCCCCAATGACATGAATGGGAATTGTGACCAAAAACAGCCTACAGATATTACTTTAATTAAAAACTGTTCCATTCTACACTTGAGGAAATCTTCAAATTTCTCTTGGACCTGTCAAGAACAAACAAATTCAATTTTGGTAAAGTATGATCACTAAAGTTGAGATAAATCATTATTTTATTAATATAAATTATTAATTTAGAGAAATAATAGGTCCAAAATCTTTGGTCATTCCAAATTAGCAATTAGACAACCATTTAAATTTGGACATCTAGAGTTATGTCTGTATCTCTGTCTTGCTTACTAAAAATGCCCCTGGGGGAATTTAGCATGTTTGCAACTGAGGAAGCATTTTTGAAGGACAGTGTTGTAAGAGGGGCTGTTATGTGGAAGAAAAGTTTCCATTTTAGGTTATCTACTTATAAACTGACATGAAGGAGAAGAGAGGTCAAGTAAAGTAGAATAAAATGAATGTGTCCTCAAAAAAAATTCTGTATTGGTACTAAAAACATGCTTTCTTTAAACTTGAAAGAACTCTTTTATAAACTGTAGAACAGGCAGGTTTTGAAAGCAACTGTTCTTCACCTTCTGTTTTATATTGGTTTATTTTAAAAATGAAGCTACTAAAGAGCAATATTTCTGTTTTGACTGACTTTATTAGCAAAGAGGCTATTCGATTTGCAAACCCCTTCTCTGCAGAAATGTAACACTGTGTGATTTACTGTACTTAACATTTTTGTCCCCTTAGTCACTTTTCTGGCTGAAATGCTCAAACCTCATTAGGGGACGACTTCCCGTTTACGACAGATGGACAATGACCACAGGATATAAAATGAACAGCTGTCCTCCTCCTCTTTGTGCCTTTCTTTCCTCCACTCCTAACCCCGTTCCCTCACTTCCAAAATATTTGTATTTCTTCACTGCCATTATTACTCCTATCACAAGGAAGAGAGAAATCAATTCTCTTCCAATTTACGGAATGCCAAGTCATCTTCCAACAACTTTGAGGTGCCCACTCTTTGCAAGCTGCTTTCTAGAGCCATGTTGGGGAAAACAGGGAAGAAAAATGTAGAGTGTGTCAGGTTTTGCCAAGTTGCCTGCCAGGCAGGCCTCCGTTTCCCCAGGGTCCACAAAACCTAAGCCTGAGTGCTCAAGCCTGCCCCAGTTTTTAGAATGCCTAATCCCCACTCAGGCAGCAAGTGTTAAGCACCTTGTCTGCTCCACCCAAGCTCTACCATCCTTGCTGCCCTCTGGCTCTGAACAAGTCTCCATTTCTTAGAATGACCCTTGCCCAATTCTTCCTGCAGGGTGCCATCCCCCAAACCTTCACTCTGTGTGGACCTTCTTGGGATGGTACCATGCCTGCTCTTGTCAGACTCCCTCCTAAATGACAAAGCCCTGCCTCTGGA